>NC_056734.1:953285071-953385071 GCF_019279795.1 Protopterus annectens | reverse complement strand
TATGGGGAGTCTATTCCAGAGACGGGCAGCCTCTGGGAGGCAAACCTGTCTCTCCAGCAGGTTTTGTTAATGTCATATATTAGATTTAAGCCTGTCGATCAGATACTACACTAGGAGTTAGACTTACGGATATGGAGCATCACTAGTAGAGCAGGGTCTGACATTGCCTTGTACGCAAGCCACATAACACTTCTAAGCAATCTGTATGATATAGAGTAGAGTGATTTGAGCCTGTCCACAATGGACAAGTGTTGGAGGCCATGGACTCTCTTAGTGAGGTATTTCTGTGGCCTTCCAGTTGGTGCAGGTGTTGGAGAGGTACATGCCAAACGGGGATTTGTACTCAATTATTGGCCTGAGGGAGGAGTACAGAGAGGTAATTGCCTCTTTTTTTCTGGATGCAATTATTCTTTACTTATGAGATGAACCAAGTAAAAGGCTTTGCTTACCACTGCTGCTACATGATGGCCAAATGTGAGACTTGTCAACTTGGCTACCCAGGTCTCTCACCACAGGTTATGTGCTTAGGGGGTTGCTGCTAATGTGGTAATCAGTAGGGGCCATGTTTTTGCCGAATGGTAGGATAATACATTTTTTTTTCATTTAGCTTAAGGCCATGACTTTGGCACCAGTCATTTGTTGCTGTGAGACCCTCAAAGTATGTTAACATCATTCGGGGAGTCAATGACAGCACCCAACTTACAATCATCCACAAACTTGGTCAGTCACAGGCCTTTTGTCTTTGTCTGGACCTCTGAGAAGTAGATACCAAACAATAGGGGTCCCAGGTCAGATCCCTGTGGGACACCACTAGTGACAGGTCAACTATCAGAGGTAATGGCACCTGGTTTGACCTTGTGTATCCTATTAGTGAGCCAGTTGGCCACCCACCTGATGAGATAGGGATTTATGCCAAGTTCTGTTAGTTTTTTGATGATGCCCAAGTGAGGGATTGTGTCATCCAGTGCCTTGATGACAGTGTCAAGAAACAAAAGTCAACCAGGTTCAACAAGCAAGATCTGCCCTTGCCGAATCCGAACTGGATGGGGTCGAGTGCTTAGAGACTGCCTATGTCCTTGTTTATGAGGTCCATAATAATAAGCTCCATGGCCTTACAGGATCAGACTTGTCAAGCTAATGGGGCAATAGTTTCCAGGGTCAGTAGTGGCAGCACCTTTGTGGAAAGGGATGACAATAGCAGTTCTCCACTCTGCTGGAATGAAGCCTGTACTTAGGCTACGGTTGAATAGGGTGATGAATGGCAAGGCTAGTTCTTGCTGGAGATGTTGCAGAATACAACCTGTGATACCATCAGGTCACATGGAAGCTGTGTTCTTTGCCTTGGATAGAGCCTTTAACACTATCTATGAAGATGTGAGGTGCGGGGTAAGTATCAGAAATGTCGAATGGGCCTTTGGGGGGGACAGAGGGGTGAAGTTTGCGCTGAACATATCTGCTAGCAGGTTGGCTAAATCGACAGGATCAGTGTAAGTGGAACCATTAAGAACTAATTCGGAAAAACCTGGGCATTGCCATGGAGGTTTATGACGTAACTGAAAAAGGCTTTGTGCTTAGCCTTTGTTTTGGAGGCTAGTTTTTGATTCATAACTGGCTTTGGAGGTTTTCACTAGTGATCTAATTTGCTTGTTGAGGCTAAGCAAGGAATTTTTCCAATTGGGAATTTGTGCCTTTTTACCCTTGGACAACAGTTTCTTCCTTTTATTGTAAAGCCTGTTGATAGAGGATGTCCACCACATAGGTTTGTGTTTCCTTGACTAGCAGGTTTTAGTTCTGTTGGGTATGTCTGAGTCCATGCAGTTGTACAAGTGCTTGTATACTGCACTGGCACACTGTTCAGCATATTTGTCTGCATCTTCTGAGGTGGGTGATGGTGTGAAGCTACTGATACCCTCCCTTAGAAGTCTGTCGTTGGTTTTTGAGAAGTTTTTTGTTTATGGCTGGGGAGGGTGTTGGACAGGACAGACACACTTCAAATGAGACAGACCGATGGTCTGATCTCACCAGGGAAGAACTTACTATGAGGGGGGTGCAGCAGGTGCCCATGTTGGTGCGATCCAAGTTTAGAATGCTATCTCCCCTTGTGGGGATGAAACAAGCTGGTCTAGTGTGTTAGAACTGAAGTCACCAAGGATCAGGGTGGGTGTTGCAGGACTCAAGTAGGTCCAGGTAGGAGGAGTGGGTGTCCCGAGTCATAGAAGGGGGTCTATTGCTGGTTATAACTTGGATGGGTGTCTTGCCAATTGTCAATTGTACCTGGAGAAGTTATAGTGCATCATGCTAGCAAACCAGTCTGGAGGTGTGCTTGTCTTTAATGAAAATAAAAACTCCACCACCCATAGTCTTCTTGACCTCATTTTAGGGTCAGAATGTGTGGAATGAGGTATAGTCTAGTAAGGCAGGGGTGCTCTCTGCAGCTCTGAACCAAGTTTCCGTGACTACACAGACGTCAGCATCTTCCAGTGTTAGGAGAGCCTCCAGTGTGTGCATTTTCAGGTTAAGGCTCCTAGCATCAAGCAGCATGACCTTCAATTTTCTTTTTGCCAGATTTATTTATTTATTTTACATTTGTTAACCGGGAAAGTCCGACTGGATACAGGTCTATTTTCAGCAGAGACCCAGGGAGAAAAGCTCCAAATGTACAAAAACAAGTGTAAATACAGTGAAATTATTACAGTGAGTTATCATAAAACTGAGATTTGTTTAACAATATGCACACACGGGTACATGTTTTTCTTACATACACACAGCAAAGGTTGGAAACAAGTAGCTGAGAAAGAAATAGTTAAAGATTTCATCAGAAAAAGGAAAACACATATATTAAGGTGGTTATCATACATGGTGCAGTGTTAACTTTAAATCTTTCCAGTAGGTGGGTGATGCACAGAATTTTAAACAGAGTCAAAGTTTTATTCTTGCAGTGAGGTTCTCATTTATGAATTATATTTGTGTGGGGGTTAGTCAGGGTTTGTACAGGGACAAAGCCACTGCATTTTTACGTATTTCCTAAGGGATGTTTTGAATTGAGATAAGAAGGGGTCAGTGGTGAGTTCAGCAGGAAGCAAGTTCCAGTTTTTACCGGCAGAGTTGGAGAATAGTGATTCACCAGCTGAATTGTTGGTTTTAACAGTCTGCACTAGCAAGTTTTTGGAAGAGCGAAGGGATTTTAGGTTACTGTAGGGGGTAATAATATTTTTCAGTATGGGTGTACTGTTTGGTCGGTAGAGGATTTTGCGAACTATTAGTTGGTTAGATTGCAGATGATAGGGTAGTTCAAGCCAGTCTAACTATTGAAGGTTAAGGCAGTGATGGGTTCTATAAGCTCATCCTGTGGCAAATTTGGCAATGTTATTGTAGCACCTAGTAAATTTATTGAGGTTTGATTTGCTTAGGTTTACGAAGATGGGTGAGGCATAAAGAAGGGTCGATAGCAGATGGGCAATAACAGTTCTAGCAGATGGGGTTAGGAATGGTTTAATCCTGTACAAAGAACCTAATTCTTTATTAACTGTTTTAATAGTTTTGTCTATGTGAGCATCAAACTTGAGGTTGTTGTCGATGTTCA
This sequence comes from Protopterus annectens, assembly GCF_019279795.1. Taxonomy (NCBI): domain Eukaryota; kingdom Metazoa; phylum Chordata; order Ceratodontiformes; family Protopteridae; genus Protopterus; species Protopterus annectens. The sequence goes on along the minus strand of NC_056734.1, from coordinate 953,381,488 downwards.
CTCCCAGTAGTTTAGTACTAGGTTCTGGGGAAATTATGGTACCATTGTTAGATATTATGGTGAGAGGTGGTGAGGGGACCTTGCAGGTAGGGGAGAAGAGTAATAGTTTTGTTTTATTTGGATTTAACAGTAAATGGCAACCAGTGAGCCAGTTCTCTACTTTGATAAAAGTGATTTGGGACAAGGATTGTAAATCTGTGGGGGAGGTGGCAGAGCTTATTAGGGTTGAGTCATCTGCATACTGAATACAAGTTGCATCAGGGATGACTTTGTACAGGTCATTAATGAATACGGAGAATAGGAGGGGACCTAATATAGATCCCTGTGGGACTCCAAGGTTGACTGGTAAAAGGCACGATAGGTTATTCTTCCATAGTACAGCTTGTTGTCTGTCACTTAGGTAAGAATGAAACCAGGTAATTGCTAGGCTATCTATGGAGAGTGCTTTTAATGAGTTTAAGAGTAGCTAGTGATTTACCATATCAAATGCCTTGGATAGGTCAAGGAAGAGGGCTGAGGAGAGCTTGCTGTCATTACGGTTTTGATTTATTGTATGGGAGAAGGAGAGAAGGGCTTTGGTTGTACTATGGCAAGGTCTAAATCTGTGCTGGGAGGGGACTTGGAGGGTGATTTGATTCAGATAGGCAAAAAATTGCTTGCGGATACATCTTTCCATTATTTTAGCCAAGAGAGACAGAATGGCTATAGGCCTATAATTTAAAAGTTCAGTGGAATCTCCCCCTTTATGAAAAGGAACAATGTGGGAGATTTTCCAGATGTGGGGGATACAGGCTATTGATTAAAACTGATATGTGGTATGCCATTTCATTAGCGGCTTTTTGGAGATATTCTGCAGGTAGTAGGTCTGCTGAAAGGGTGGTGGGTTTCAGTTTTTTAAGTAGAGACTTAATAAAAGATGTTGGTACTGGATCAAGCTTAAAGGGGATCTTATTATCAGGTGTGGGGTTGGTGGTACTTGGGGTATAGGGAGATAGCTTACTGGCTAGTGATTGCATGGTTTCTGTAAAGAAAGTGTTAAAGGTGTTAGTACCAACTTTAGGAGGTTGTTGGAGGGTAGTTATGGGGGTAGGGGTAGTTGATTGGCCTGGGTGGAGAAGTTTGTTTATGCCTGACCAGAATTTTTGTGGTTGATTTTGGTGCTTTTGTTGCATATTACAGTAGTAAGTCTTTTTGTCTAGCATAACAGACTTCTTTGTATCATTTCTTAGCTATTTATATATAAGGTGGTCTTTTGGGGATTTAGTGATTCTCCAGAATGTCCACACTTTGTTTCTGCTAATAATTTTTTGTCTTGTATCATTGGACAGCCATGGTGCTACTTTGTTATTTGTTCTGATAGTGCGTGGGGAGCATGGTTATCCAGGATAGCAAGAAATGTAGAGTTAAAGTATGACACCGCTTCATCTAATGGTAGTAGCCATAGGTTGGACCAGTCACGTGTGTTAAGTTCATTCTGACATTTAGTCTGAATAAAGTTCGTACAACTTCTAATGGTTTTAAAGGAAGATTGTTGAGGGATGTTATTTCTTTTTCTGATTATATAGGTCAGGAAGTGATCACTAAAGTCCTCAGGTAGGATGTCTGCTTTATATATCTGGGGTAGGTTGTTTATTAATATCCAGTCCAGGATACTTTCCAGATCTTTTATGTTGGAAGATTTGTCTGTGGGACATTGTCTAAAAAAAGGCACAATGGGGGAGGCAAGAGCCTTGGCTAGAATCCTGAATCTCAGGGGTGACAAGTGGTGGCCATCTCTGGCAAAGCATCAAGGCCTGTCAACCATGTCATCCTAGGCAGACAGATACTGGATCCCCTTGCAATGACACCAGAAACTATACCAATTGTTGAAGTCAATTATTTTTTGTTGGTATTGTGGTATCATCCTTGGTAAAGGCAGGATGCTGCTTAGGGCTAGGATCATACCTGCCTAGGACACATACTCTGACAGCTCAATCATGTGTCTCCATGTAGTCCAGGAAGGTATGTCTCAAGTCATTCACACCAACATGAACAATGATAGAATTATACTTGTACCTGTTGTGGAGAAACTTAAGTGCGTGCGTAATGTGGCGGATTCTGGCACCTGACAGACAACTGACCGTGATCTTCTCCTTGTCGAGCCTGGTGAAGGGGACATTGGTGTGTCTCACAACTGAGTTGCCAATGACTAGTATGTCTGGTTTAATGTTGTGCCTTATGGGCTGTGTTTGTGAGACACTGGTGTGTTGCCTGCTGTCTGTGATGTGTTTGGTATTTTGTGGAATGTCTGTGAGTGTGTTTTGGAGGTCTCTGCTATTAGGTAAGTTTTTATTGAGGATCTCTGTATATGTGGGTGTGTGCTGTGCTTGGCTATGTGATGTGGGTGGTGTGGTGTTTGTGCTGGCAATCTCCTCTTTGTCAGGAGTACTGACTGAGGCACAAGACAGCATGGATTCCAGTTTACTGATATAGATGCATTTCTCGCAAGTAGAAGAATTATATACTAGGAGAAGAGGGCTGTCAGTGAACATGAGGCAGTTGCTACACTGCCTCAGTATGCCCATGTCACCCAAGCTGGCAGGAGAAACTGATGGGAATTGTCCAGACATAGTGTTCTGAAACTTGGCTGGACTTGGGGAGACAGGGATTTGATAAGGGTTTGTCCACAACAGTGCAGACCATAAAAACCTTCTTAAATATAAAACAACTGGCCTGAAGCCCAAGTGCTAAAACCAAAACTAAGAGGGTTAGAACAACAGACACATTTAATCAGGTTACTAAAAGCAGTAATAAATACAGCAGAATAAAACCACTTCAACACTTAAGAGTAAGGAGGAAGAACACAATAAATAAATGAATAAAGTGTACACTTTTTTTTTTTGTGGAGAGGTTAGAAACAGAAGATAAGGGGGTTGGCCTTCCCAAATGCTCTCTCTGTACACAGACGAAAGAGCTGATTGAGATGAGGCTAGGAGGAGTGTCCAAAATCAAAGAAGCAAGGGGTTAGTCCTACCCAAATGATCACCCTGTACTCAGTACAGTAAGCAAATGAGATGGACTGCAAAGAGCGTCCAAAATCAAATTTACAGCAGGGGTGGCAACTTCAAACACACCAACACTAGAGTGGGAGTGTGGGAAAAACAAAATGCAAGACACTAACAAAAGTAATCTCAAGCAAATCAATAAATGCATCACAGTTCTGTTAACTAAAAATGCAAACACAGAGAAAAGCAAACTCAAGCAAATCAATAAATGCAACATAGTTTTGTTGACTATCACTGATAACAGATTAAGTGCCAAAAATATACTTATAGGCTTTCTGTCTCCAGATGCTTTGTGAAGCTACTGAATGAAGTGAGAGAGAGCATGGATTCCAGTTTACTGATATAGATGCATTTCTCACAAGTAGAAGAATGTGCAGCAGGTAAGGGTGATAAAGGATAATGAGGAAAACGTACTCACAAGCGAGGAGAGTGTGTTGAGCAGATGGAAAGAGTACTTTGAGGGGGTTGATGTATGAAGAGAATGAAAGGGAGAGAAGGTTGGATGATGTGGGGATAGTGAATCAGGAAGTGCAATGGATTAGCAAGGAGGAAGTAAGGATAGCTATGAAGTGGATGACGAATGGAAAGGCTGTTGGCCCAGATGACATACCTGTGGAAGCTTGGAGGTGTTTTGGAGAAATGGCAGTGGAACTTTTAACCAGATTATTTAATGAAATCTTGGAAAGTGAGGGGATGCCAGAGGAGTGGAGAAAAAGTGTTTTTGTACCATTTTTTAAGAATAAGGGTGATGTGTAGAGCTGTAATAACTACAGAGGGATAAGACTGATCAGTCACAGCATGAAATTATGGGAAACAGTAGTGGAAGCTAGGTTAAGACAGGAGGTGATTAGTGATCAGCAGTATGGTTTCATGCCAGGAAAGAACACTACAGATGCAATGTTTGCTCTGAGAGTGCTGATGCAGAAGTATAGAGAAGGTCAGAAGGAGTTGCATTGTGTCTTTGTGGACTTAGAGAAAGCATATGACAGGGTGCCTAGTGAGGAGTTGTGGTAATGTATGAGGAAGTCGGGAGTGGCAATGAAGTATGTAAGAGTGGTACAGGATATGTACAAGGGTAGTGTGATAGCGGTGAGATCTGCAGTGGGAGTGACAGATGCGTTTAAGGTGGAGGTGGGATTACATCAAGGATCAGCTCAGATCCCTTTCTTATTTGCATTGGTGATGGACAGGCTGACAGACGAGATGAGACAGGATTCCCCTGGACTATGATGTTTGCAGATGACATTGTGATATGTAGTGAGTAGGCAACAGGTTGAGGAGACCCTGGAGAGGTGGCGATATGCTCTAGAGAGGAGAGGAATGAAGGTCAGCAGGACTAAAACAGAATATATGTGTATGAATGAGAGGGAGGATACAGGAATGGTGAGGATGCAGGGAGTAGAGGTGGTGAAGGTGGATGAGTTTATATACTTGGGATCAACAATTTGGAGTAATGGCGAGTGTGAAAGAGAGGTGAAGAAGAGTGAACAGAAAGGGTGGAGAAGAGTGTCAGGAGTGATTTGTGACAGACGAGTACCAGTAAGAGTGAAAGGGAAGGTCTACAAGAGGGTAGTGAGACCAGCTATGTTATATGGGTTGGAGACAGTGGCATTGACAAAAAGGCAAGAGTCAGAGCTGGATGTGGCAGAGTTAAAGATGTTAAGATTTGCGCCAGGGGTGATGAGGGTAGACAGGATGAGGAATAAGTATATTAGAGGGTCAGTCCAGGTTGGACGGTTTGGAGACAAAACCAGAGAGGCGAGATTGCATTGGTTTTGACATGTGCTGAGGAGGGATCCTGGGTATATTGGGAAAAGGATGCCAAGGATGAAATTGTCAGGTAAGAGGAAAAGAAGGCCAAAAATATAAGGTTTATGCATGTGGTAAGAGAGGACATGCAGGTGGTTGGTGTGACAGAGCAAGATGCAGAGGACAGGAAGAAATGGAAACATATGATCCGCTGTGGCAACCCCTAATGGGAACAGCTGAAAGAAGAAGAATTATGTAGTAGGAGAAGAGGGTCTCTTAGAAGGTTGCAGTCGGTTTTTGAGAAGTTTTTTAGCCTGGTCATGGCTGGGGGAGGTTGGATGGAATAGACACTTTGAATAAGACAGACCAATTGTCTGATCTCACCAGGGAAGAACTTACTATGGGGGTGGTGCAGCAGTCGCCCATGCTGGCGAGAACCAAGTTTAGAATGCTATCTCCCCTTGTGGGGGATGAGACAAGTGTCAAGTGCGTCAAGGGGAGATGGCTGTTGAATCAGTCACAGCTAGACAAAATTAATCTGATAAATCAAAATTAATTACATTGTCCCTTTTCTCAGTAACATTGAGCTGTTGAATGTTCTTATATAGAAGATGAACCTTCAGATTTATGCTGAAAATAATTCACCAAGACTGTTAAGCAAAAAGTGGGTTATATTGTAGTGTAGTAACCCCTGCTCAAGTTTGTGCAGGTTTCATCTTTTCAAACATAATTGATATTATAGAGTGGGCATGGTTTACTTGATGGACAATATGCAAAAACAACTCTGAACCACTTGCAACAGAAAAGTGAGAGAGAGAGAAATGCACACTGCAAACAAGTACTAATAATACACAGATACTGCACATGTATACAGATACTGTACAAGTAACAAAAAGTGTGAATATATATGAATTATCACATTGCAGGTTTATATTAAAATGTCATACCATCAAAACCCTCCATGAAAAATTAGAAAATTCAAAAACATCAACTACATTGCCATAGACAATTGTGATCGCTGATAGGCTACCCATTGGATATGTGTGATTCAGAGACATACTGTATGTGAATGGTACAGGTTGAGAATCAGAGATGCCTATAGTGTATGCTAATGGTTGTATAATCAGATGGTAATGAGCAAAAGTATCAAAATGACATACTCTATTTTGGAAAATGATGCAAAACAACCATGGAGAGATTCAGAAATGTATGTTAATTATAATGAGAAGTACCAATACTAGTCTTATTTATCTACTGATGAAGGTTTAGTTTCTTTAACTTAGTATTTGAGACAGCATTAATTCTTTAAAATGATAGGAGGTCAAATAGGGTTGGAACTTTTATGGCATGAAAGGCTAGACAAAGATCTCGATGGAGGAGTCTGTCACAGACTTAGTATTAAGAGAGGGTTGCCAGTCTATCCCAAACGCTAAGATTTCTCAGGTCACAGATCTTTTAGTTATGAATCTCTACGGTACCTCAAGTTGTGTGATATGTTTAGATAAATACATGCCAAAAGGTGCATTATACTCAATAATGAATCTGATAACAGAAAAGGGTAATGAAAACTTCTTCAGATCCAGTGGAGATGGCTTTGAAAATTAGATGGGCCAGATAAAAGGCTTTCTAAGCTACTGTGGAGATATGATGATCAAATAAAGAATAATCATCAAGAGTGCCTAGATCCCATTCAAAGTGTCTAATTGGAGGATTGCATCTCCTACATGGACAGTGGAACTGGTGTGCTTACCAAAATGAACTATGCTACACTTGTTTTAAATCTAATTTGAGAGCATTGCCCCTGCACCAATTGTTAACATAGTCTAAGCCACGTTGGAGCAATTTAACTGTCAGTCAGTTGAAGACGGAACAACAAGACCCAATTTACAGTCACCTGCACAATTAGTTAACCATAGGCCAGGAGTCCTGGCCTGAAGATCTGACAAACATATGCCAAACAGGAGAGGTCCAAAAACTGAGCCCTTTTGTATACCACTGGTAATATTTTGGCTTTCAGAAGTGGCAAATGGGCTCTGTCTGGCAACCAGTTAGCTATCCACCAAACAATATAAGGATTTATATTCAGATTTACAAGTCTGTTAATAATGCCTGCATGGGAAATAGAGCCAAATTTCTTTGCCATGTGTAGAGAGGCTGTATGCACTGCATAACCACCACCCACTTCCTTGATTCCCTTTTCAAATACAATAATGAGGTTAAAGTGCAGGACTTTCCTTTGACAAAGCCAAATTAATGAGGGTTCAGTGATGAGAGATTTTCAATGCCCATAGGATCATAGCAAGCCCTAGAGCCTTTTGTTTAGCTTATTCCTGTCCCAGTTTTCTCTGGTATCAATGTCCATCTTCCTGAATGGCGTTGGTATATTCTTGTGCCCTAGGCAATAATACTGCCGCAGTCCATAAGGGCCACAGGTGACAAGCCAGTAGTGAATTTGCAGTTTTCCATTCACTGGTCCAAACTGCATTTGAACAGGCTTAGTGAAAAGCTCTGTTTTACAATTATGGGGAGTCTGTTCCAGAGAAGGGGTAATTTCTGAGACATATGCCTATCCCTCCAACCTGTTTTATGTCACTGATAAGTTGTAGATGTTTAGATCAGTTAATTCTCAAGCTGTTAGTTTTGCAAATATGTCAAAAAATCAGTCAGGGTGGACTGGATAGATCACCCCTCAGTAGTCTGTAGGAGAGGGCTTTGAGGCAGTAAGACATATTAGTTACACCCTATATTGATTTAGTAAGGAAGTGGCCACTCCAGCTGTTGTAAATGCCTGGTCTGGTGCATGCCAAATGGTTCCCTGTATTCTATTATGAGGGCTGAGTATAAAGGGACTATTGTTGCCTTAGATCTGGATGCCCTGCCCTCATGTATAAGTTGTGCCCTTTAGAAGGATTCTTTCACTACCATGGATATGGGGTGATTAAAATTCAGGTTACTGTCAACCTGAGTTCCCAAATCCCTTACAACTGGGTTTATTCTTAGTGGATAGTTATTGATGATGTAATTTGCAGGGGTGATCATCTTCCCAAAGGGTATATTTATGCTTTTTCTGCATTAAGTTTTAAGCCATGGTTTTGGCAGCAGTTATTTGTCTGTGTCACACTCCTGGAGGATATCTACATCATGTGGGGGATTCAAAGACTGTACCCAGCTTGCAGTCATCAGCAAATTTGGTCAGCCAGCCAAAGACCCTCTATATTTGCCTTGATTTCAGAGAAGTATATTAAAAACAGAAGAGGTCCTTGAACCAGGTCCCGTGGGACATGACTAGTAACAGACCTCTTGCTGGAGGTGGATTCCCCCACCCTATCCTGTCCTATGAGCCATTTGACAATTCATCAGGTGACACTGGAATTTATGCCTAAATCTGAGTTTCTCTATAATACCCGATTATTGTGTCAAATGCTTTTGCCAAGACAAGGTAGACATTCTGTATCATTATGCTTTCATCTGTGGCTCTAGTGACCGTCTTCTAGACATCCACCAGGTTCAGTAGGCATGAGCTGCCTTGATGAAACCATATTAATTAATTAAACTCAGATTAATGAAGTCTGAGACAATGTGCTCCATAGTTTTACATATAGGGATAGTGAGACTAATGGATGTACAGTTACCAGGATCTGTGGTTAGGCTACCCTTACGTAATGGCATTACAGTGGCTATTTTACATGCTTCAGGAATGTAATCAGTGGAGAGGCTTAAATTAAAGATGTTATGTGGGGATTCAGAAAGGTCATCCATCTTTGATGCTGATAATCAAGCAACCTGGAAAGCTGATTTGGTCAGTAATGCGGTGGTTAGAAGTCCTAAAAACATTGGTAGAATTAGCTCCAACTATGTACAAGAACCCAGGGACTTAAGTGCGAACAGTGTTTAGTCTCACAGAAGGATTTCCACTGGGAGTGTGCATGTACCAGGGTTCAGCTCTGAACCCACAGTTGTTCATACTGGTGACAGACTACATTAGCCAACAGGCTGGAGGGGACAGATCAACAAAATTGCTGTATGCAGATGATGTGGCATCACAAGCAGACTGAGCAAAAACTTCAGCAAAGGATATGGGAATGGAATGCAAAACTGAAGGCAGATGGGATGAAACTAAGGCTGTGGTAATGGCAGCAAATTGGGGAAATCAGAAGAAGCTGACAATTGAGAAAGAAGGGAAGATAGTGGAACCAGTTAACAGCTTCAATATCTGGGAGGGGTGGTTGAGAAGAAGGGAAGTCTAAATGAGGAGGGCAAAGCTAGAATCATAGTGGCTGTAGCCAACTGGCATAGTGAGCCAGGTGTAGTGTATGACAGAAGACAGACAAAAAAACCTTGAAAAGTAAGGTTTACAAAATAGTGATGCAACCGGTACTATTGTGTGGCACAGAAACCTGGGCAGTAAAGGCAGAGCGGATGAGGAAGCTAGAGATGATGGAAATGAAGTGCCTTGAGAAGAATGGTTTGATGCACACTGTGGGACAGATGAAGAAATGAGAACATAACAGCAGAAGCCCAAGTAGCTCCAATTGCAGAAAAGATCAAAGTGAACAGATTACAGTGGTTCAGGCACATGCGCAGAAAAGCACAAGACAATCTGGTGAAAAAGATTTGGGACTGACAGGACGAAGGTAAGAGACAACGAGGGCATCCAGCAAAGAGGTGAATGAACTGTGTGAGAGAACATCTGTGACAGTCGGGCATGAATGTCGAAGAAGGCCAGAGTGTGGCACTGAATCGAGAGAGATGGTGACAGTTAACATGACACCATGACCCCATGCAGAAAATGGGAAGAAGGGGGTTTTCTGCCACATCATAACAAACTGCAGCCACTAGCTCCTCTAGCAGCTGCTCCTGAACCATCCTGCAGATTTTTACAGTTGAATAATTCTTCCAAGCACTGTAGGTCATAAGTGTGGTGATTAGTGAGGGCTATCCATTGAATTTTCAAATGTTTAGAGTAGTATGAACTTTATGGAAGACTGCATAAGTCTATAAAAAATAGAAAGTATGTAGGAGATCATTGTTGTGGCAAGAGAAAATAAGACCTGGTTATAGAATCAGTGTTTCTTAGCTCTACCACTTAATTTAATAGCCAGTGTGATGCCCATGCACTGGACCAGCAATCAAGGAGCCTCAATCCTCACCACTAACACCAGAGAGGGCATCTCATATATGAGGAAAGGATAACAAATACACACAGTAAAGTGCAATTTCTCTTAAGAGCACACAGAGATCACAATCAGTCCAAGGCTGGTCACTCCCTTGCTCTCCATGTCCCCAATAAGACTCCCCACTGGCACAGCTATAGGGTCCAGATCTCAGCCAGCTGGGCAAGCTAAAATCTCCAGCACCCTCTCTGTCCAACCAGTGCTTCATGTCCCTGACCAAGTAGCTGACACACACACACTTTGAGATAAGAGTTTATACAACCAGACAGACACTACCGGGGAAGGTTGGCACAGGTTCTCCAGCTGTGCCCCTTTTACCCAGACTATACAGTAGAAATTACTGCCACCACCCAGCTAATATGTATCAGCTACTCAAAGGCCCTTAAAAAGGTATCCAATTACTACTGTACAATATTATTATCCAAATGGTAGTATAACTAAACAGTCAAGGCTTATTAGATTGACTTGGTACATGATCCTTATATACATGCAATGTACTCTTAGAGCTTAACTTATCTCTACTCAAAACAGCCACAGTTGAAAGGTTTTAAAATATTTAATAAATAATAAAAACACAAGACAATACTTCTTACTACATAGTGCTAGTCAAGAGATCACAGAGAAATACTTAAAATAATTCAGTAGTACAGTTCTGACATCACAGAAAAAGTCTAATCTTTCTAGTTTCTAGCTATTTCTAAAAGAAAACACAAGTCTAAGATAACTTACATAAGAAAGCAGGCAGAGTGCTGATGAATTGGATGGTCAAGACAAAAATGTTTAATGCCTTCTGATTCTCTCTGTTTAAATTGCTATCTTCAGTCCTGATTCCCATTACATCATTTTTTTTACACTTTCCTGGTGTTCCCAGGCTAACAGATGCTACATTCTTGTTATCTTGCACCTGCAGGAAACCACAGCTATAAAAGACATTCCACATATAAACTCTAGTAATTATTCCTTAACTTAAAACAATAGGCAGGATGCTTCACTCCAGACTCATCGACTCCAAATTTTAACTTCAAAGGGACAGACGTGAAATAATTTTAACTTCAAAGGACAGACAAGAAATGCTTGTTTTAGCTTTCTTTATGGCAGAGGGCAATGTTGCTACATTGTTTTAAGTTCAACATTTCACAGCATATCCTTTCATTTAAGAAAACAAGCCTGTAGTCCAACATTCATTTTTACAAATGATAGAATTATCTGCACAATTCTATCTGGCTATGCTGGCAGCCTTCACAGCCTGCAAACCACATTTTTTGTCCCTTCATGCCCGAGAAGTACTAAATTGAGAAAAAAAATGACTATTATCTGCAGAAAATATGCAAATCAAGAGTGAAGAAATTTAAATGTTATATTTTCTTTGGTAATCCACAAAATGAAGAAACCAAGATACAGATCCACACAAGAAATGTATTATGAGCACTTTCGTCTCTCTAATGGAAACTTCATCAGAATGAAGCTACTTTATCCAACATCCCTTTTATACATGACAAAACAATTGTACCTTACATCAATTAGTAAAACACAATTGACAAATTAGCAAAACAGTTTCTGGTGATCTGATGAAGTCAAGTGTAATTGCTGATGAAAGCGCTCATTAAAACTTAGTTCCTCCAGTTCTGTGTTGTTTTTCTTATTTTTAGTTTCTGTACGTGTTTTTGGTTTTTGATTTTAGCATATATATTTACACTATTTACGTTGTCTATTTGAGCTAAAAATAGTTTGCATCATGCATTGTTAATTAGCTGAAAATATTGTGGTGAAAATAAGTCAGCATTAGAGGGTGCAAAATCAAGACAATGCTGGATTTTTTAAGTTATATTAATAGAACTTTATTTTTTTTATCAGGGCTTTATTATTAATAGAACAGTTGTGCTGTCAGCACTTTTTCATGCATTTTGTCAGAACCTGTCTCTAACCAAGTAGCAAGAATACATATGGAAAATAATACTGATCTACTTCTAAACAACTGACAATGTAAGTGTGATCAAAAACATGCCAAATGAAAACCACTACAATGACTGAAAAAGGACTTTTATATTGAACAAAGGTAAATCAACCTTTTCACAATTACAAACATAGAAAGCATTATTGTTTCAATGAATGACTCATTCATTTCTTATATTTTAAAATGCAATCCTTCGACAATTCAGCCATTTCTCTTGAAACCATGCAGCCAAAAGTTCAATTTAATTAAATAAATAAAAAAGTTTCCTACATTGAAAAATAAAACTTCCCACATTACTTTATGGACACTCTCCCTGTGCACATGCATGCCTCTTTACAGACATTACACATTCTTCTTACTGCTTTTACAGATGTATACACGTGTGAGATTTGCTTTTCCCAGGTTGGAGCAGAAGTAATATTATGGATATGTCTTGCTGCTTTTTTGGTGAATGCAGATACAATGGAACCCAGTAGTGTTATATCACGTACAAAAGGGTGTCTGTGATGTTTGCCATTGTCACAGTATCCTAAAGTGTACTGTAGTATGAATGGACAATTGACTCTTGCCCCAAGCTTTTGGACTGCTTTGGGAAATAAATGGGGATTCAGATAGAAGAGGACTGATGGGCAGTAGGCATAAGGGGCAGAAAGTGCCTAGAAGAAAGCAATAAATTCAGTTTATCTTGTAAGAAAGGGTATTGGCATACCATGAGGGCTAGATTGTCTTTATTTATTTGCTATATGCTAGACAAGAGTTACCTACCTCCACTACCACAGACACACCACAGTGATTAACAATGTACTCAGCTCCCTAACTTCAGTGTTCTATTCAGTACCTCTGCTGGTCTATTTTCCAGACTGCACCCCCCCTTTCTGCAAAGTCCTGGATGCATCACTGCTCTCAACCTCTTAGCAAAAGAAACCTGGACACAGCCTAAAATAATGGTGGGACAATGACAAACAATAAGGGCAGATTTGAAATCTGTTGAGGTGTTCCTCCCTAAACACCTCATAATTCCCCTCTCTCTGGCTACTACCTTTGAGCTACTCTTCCCTCTCACATATCCTCTAACTCACTTTGTTCTTACTACTCTCCTAACTTCTTCCCCTTACTTCTACTCTTGCTTTTATCCCCCCAACTTTGAGTATTAAATTTCCCTGATCATGATATTGTCTACTTTACCAGTTATGAACATAACTTGTATATAGTTTATCACTGTGCTCTTATTAGGCTCTGTATGCTCTCACCACAGCAACATTATGCAACTAATGTGCACTATACTCTCTATACTCTGTACTGCGCTCATTGAATATTATTTTTTTTGTATGCTTTTTGGAGCTTTTCTCCCCGGGCCTCTGCTGAAAAAGGGCTTTACTCCAGTCGGATATTTCCAGTCAACAAATGTTAAATCAATAAAAATAAACAAACAATGAGCTCATAAATTTAGAAAGTTTCTAGAATAGTGGTATTTGCTTTAGCATGCATTTCTGAAGGATATATAGCCTGAAACTCAAATGTGAATCATTATTTAGTGACTTCAATCACTGTTTGGAAAATCACAATTTTTATGAGGAACAGACCAAAAAGATGAGGCAAAAATCTGGATGTCTGCCAAAAATCGTACCTGTTAAGGGTCTATATTAGATCACTGAATGCTTAGGTAAGTGAACGGTGATTAATCGACCCCATGTAAGCGAAAGCTTACAAAACCGAACTCCAAGGGAAAAAAATCGCTGTTCCAACAAAAAAGAAAGATTAAAACATGAGATTAAGTGGGGGGGCTTTGCCCCACCACACCCCCCAACATGGAGGGCTGTGCCCCCCACATCACCCCTACTTAAATATACCAACTCCAAGACCACACTACAGTGCCGAAAATGGCAAAGTACCAAAAACGGCCAAGCAAATTCTTTCCCAGGGAAAGAATTCACTTACATGCCACTACGATATTTTGCAGTTTCAGTTTTGTCAGTTCGACCAAGATGCATTCGAAAACATGTGTCTTCGGTCTGCTGATAGGAACCCAGTTAAGAGGTATGGGCTGTGCATAGGCTCCACTTTGTGCTTGAATTATGCTGCTGTGGATGGACATTAAGAAATAGGGTACTTGGGGCAAAGTCTCACCGTCCACAGCATGCTGACTTCTGCTCAGATGTGAAATGTTGAGAGAGAGGATATGAGCTCCAATATTTCTATGTGCAGCTTCAAATGACTGATGTAGAAATGCTTCTTTCAGGGGGCTACTTGCCCTGGACCCTACAGGAGCATCTCACCAGAAAAGTGTCCAGTATCACAAATTATAAGAGGTTTGGTTGCAGAAAGGGGTGGCTTGCATTCAAACGGATTAAAATTTTCCACTATTCCAGGGTTCAATACAGTGATGTAGCACAAACAGAAAATATGCGAGTTCATACCGATTGTGCAGCCACTGACGCACTGCACCTCGGTGAAACACCTATATTATCAGGTGTGTGAGAAAAGCACCATGATTATGAAGATTGCAATAGCCACTGGATCTAGAAAATGCAGAAAGGTGTGGACCAGAAACTTACACTATATACTCACCAGGACTGCCAAAGTAATGATAACCTAGACCATCTCATTGGGCAGAAATGACTAACACCATAGTGTCCAACTACATGCAAATGAAGGAAATCCTTGAAAATGGATTGGACAGGACTTCTGTCAGTTTATGGTCAACTTCACAGACTATAACCAAAGAAATAACCACACAAGGGCCCACAGAGAGATTTCTTCTACAGCACTTCCAGAAGCCAGCCATCCAGGTACAGAAATGCATGAACTTCTTTATTCTACAAGATCTGTACCACTATGCCTTGCACCTTGGTACAGAGGAAGCCTAGTCTGCATTAAAAGTGGTGCCACCTGGAATGAAACACAGGAACCTTCTATGTGGATCCTACACACTGATATGCCAAATGGCATTCATTATTTTGAAAAACAGAATCCAGGTAGCCTGCAGCAGTAGGGGGGGTATGACCCCCTGCAGAGTCACCATCTACAGCTTAATGTACCAGAAATAAAACTGAAGTTGTTGACATGCAGAAAGGGATGGAAGTTGATCATCACATTTGGAACCAAAAAATGTTAAATACACAAAGAACTCTATTGCCTGTTTGAGAAGTACAGCCTGAGTCTTTCCAAAGATTTCTGTGGAGAAAGTCTGGTCACTGATAGAAGCCCTTTCTAGAGGATATGATATTCCTAAGATGTGTTCAACCATGACTTGGGCAAGTTAGCTGGAACCACTGGCAAGGAGGACTGACAAAGTCTCTTATGGGATATAGTCCTCATTGGGGGAGCTGGGTAAGCCTAGAAGAGAAAAGGGGGGACAGTATGGATTCCTAATGCTCTTCCACATTGGCAAGGGCATGCTTCCTTTTAAGTCCTATGAAAGCTGCCAAACTAGAATCTCCCTACAGAAAACAGAATCAAGATGGACTAAATGAATTCCTCCAACAAAGATTGCATCCTCTGTCATAACTTCCTGTACAGCTGAGTGCATGAGCCTACAACCCTAGCCATAGTGTCAGCACAGTAAACATTGCAGTAAGTCACATGTCAGCCCACTGTGACTGTCACTGTTTTGAGCAACTTTACTTGGAGCCCATACTTAGGATGTCTTAAAGTTTTTCACTGAATGATCTTCTATGGAGGATACAGACGAGACAAAAAGCTGACAGCATCTGAGCCCAAACATGGAAGACAGGAATACTTTCTTAGACATAATCCTCAAAGCTTTAAACACCTTGCAAACTAGCTAAGTAGCAATCAGATTACCATTTTGACAGCACTATCTTAGTCATTTTCTGACCTTTTTTCCAAACCGGAAAAAATAACAAACAGCTACTCTTCCTTTCTGAATGCTTTGGTTCTATGTAGGTAGAATTTGAGTTCAATATGTCCAAGAAGTACAGCCCATATTCACTTTTGTTGGAATAATTTAGAATAAAACACAAAATAATGGGTATACTGATTCATATTAGACTGTGTAGCAATTTTGGGCATAAGGGGTGAATTAGTTTGTCTTTATGAAAAAGAATATTAGCACATTTGAATGATATAGCTTGCAACTCAACAATCTGATGGCTACTAGGAGTTTCTTCCAGGAAAGGAATTCTATATCAACACAGCTGGCAGGTTCGGGGGTGGGGTGGCTAAGATTTTCTAGAAAGAAACTGAGGTCTCATTGAGGGAAGAATGAGTCAGAGGCAACCTGGAATGGAACTTGTCTTTTTAAGATGCTTTACAGAGTTTGTGTGAGGCTAAGGATGATGTAAACCCTTGTCAGCTTTGACAGATGAGTAATTATTCCCTACTTAAAAAAGTCCTGCTAAAAAGGTCAATACTTGAGAATTAGGGGCTAAGCGGGTTTCGGTGGGATGTCTATTTGCCCATATTGAATATTTTTGACATCTGCCTCTAGTAATCTCTCTAGTTGTGACTTTTGAGAACCTGTAATTAAGTTTATAACCTGTGTTGCCAGCTCAGGGTCCCTGACCATCACCAAAAGTTAGGAAATCAAGCAGTTAATCTGAGTGACTGAATGTCTGCTGGAGAGGTGACAAAGCAGGTAAATGGCTTGTTGTAGAAGGGCTTCATATACCTTTAGAGACAAGTGCTCTCATAAAACTAAACAAGAAACTAAGAGGTCTAATGAAGTCCGACAAGACCAGCTAAGAGGTTAGATTAGTCTTGCAGGCTAAGAACAATCAGAAGGCCTTCATCAGCTATGTCTGAAACCTTACTGATAACACACTATTCACCACCAGTTCAGCACACTGGTGGTGAATAGTATCAGCTACACTGATCACGGTGAAATAGCAAATCTACTGGCTGATATAGTCAGCTCAAACTTCAACTCCCACTAACCCCTCACTCCACCAGGTGAAATCCCCTCCATCATACTTCCTACAGCTATCAGCAAGGAGCAGATTGCTTTAGCACACCTCATCTGGTCCCAACAAAATGCCTAGTTGCCATCTGAACAGTCTAAAACATGAACTTTCATGACAACTTGAGGGAACTCTTCAATTAAAGCCTTGAAACAGGCTACATTCCAGGTGAATAGAAGGCCACAACAGTCATTTCCCTCCGTAAGGGTTGACCATCAACCTACCCAGTGAGCTACAGACCCATCAGTCTAACAAGCCTTATATGTAAAGCCATGGAATGAATTAGCATGGAAATTATAAACAAGGACATTGGCAACCTAGAGACTCTGGACGCATCCTAATTCAGCTTTGTTAAAATGAAGCTCATGCCTGCTTAACATGGTAGACGTCTTTGAGAGGGTCACACCAAGGCAATGGACGAGAGTAAAACAGTGTAAACTGTGTAACTTGACCTACGTAAGACATCTGATACAATACCCCACTTAAGCATTGTTGACAAGCTCTCTGAGCTGGGGTAGACCTTTACATAACTCACTGGATTGCTGTGTGGCTCACAGAAAGGACCCAAGAAGTCAGGATTGCTGACACCACCTCCACCAAGAGACCAGTCACCAGTGGAGTACCCCAGGGCTCTGTGCTGGGCCCAATCCTGTTTGGCATCTACTTCTCAGAAGTCAAGGCTAACATTCAAGGTTTCTGGCTCACAAGTTTGCAGATAACTGCAAATTGGGGGCTATTATGGACTCTCTGCAAGACAGCAACATCTTACAGGTGGGTTTAATACAGACAAATGAATATAAACACCTTGGAACAGCTAGTCTGCAGACCCACCAGGTGTGCAAGTATCTTTGACCTGGTCCTCTCAAACACTGCGGAATGGTGAACTTGCCATGGTTTAAAACTCAATACCAAAAAATGTATTATAATGCCCTTTGGGAAACTGTCAACACAATTTAATTAGTCCAGCGATACAATATCCCCAAGAGTCGATCCAGTAGTAAGGAATCTGGGAACATATGTAGACAGCAATCTGGCTTTTCACCAATACATAGCTAAGATAATAAGAAATCATTCTGTCACCCAACTTATAGATAAGGGTAATGGCATCTAGGTCCAAGGAAGTTATAGTGCCACTCTACTCAGCTGTTATCAGACTTGTCATTGAATACAATACCCATTATGACATGTATCTAACTGGACACTTGCAACAGATGGAATGCCCACAAAGGTTTCTCACCAGGAGAATTCAGGGAATGAATACCCTGTCCTACACTGGTCATCTAAATACTCTGTCTCTGTAATCAGTCTCTTTCAGACTGCTGAGAGGGGCTATTTGGCTAGCTTACAGGGCTTCCTCTGACCCAGCCCTGATGGATCTCTGTTGCATGTGCGCAAAACAAAATGCAGCAGAAACACTGCATCCAAGGGATCTGAACTTCTCTTGTGACAACCAGAACATGCTGGAGAGACAGATGTGTCCCCCAAAGGATTCCTGCACTATGGAATACGCTCCCCATCCATGTAAAACAGAGTTCATCCCTGAGTCTATTCAAATAAAACTTTGACAATTGTATGAGAAATCAAAAATGTACCCCAGTCTTGTCTCCATGTCCATACAGAAGCTGTCAATAAGGAAAATATTATCCCAACTAACACCATCCCTACAACTTCTTAGCTACTTGCCTACTAACATGCCCTCCCACCATGTAGGATACTTGGGACCCAAATGGTCTGGGGTATGTGGCTAGACTTGTAAGGGTCCTAGTGGTCATTAGCCTAGTAACAACCTATGAATATAAACACCTTGGAACAGCTAGTCTGCAGACCCACC
The DNA here is from genome assembly GCF_019279795.1 of Protopterus annectens. NCBI lineage: Eukaryota > Metazoa > Chordata > Ceratodontiformes > Protopteridae > Protopterus > Protopterus annectens. The sequence continues at coordinate 953,362,817 of NC_056734.1, read as the reverse complement.
AGGTGTGCAAGTATCTTTGACCTGGTCCTCTCAAACACTGCGGAATGATGAACTTCCTCTAGTTTAATGTTCTTTTTGGTGAGGTCAGACCACAAAGCTCCTTTGAAATAAGCCTCAGACCTCAGCTAACCCTGGAACATTTAAAAATCTTCCAAGGTTAGCTAACAGTCTAGTAAAAAGCCAAGCCCCCTCCAAACCCTGAGAATGTACAGGTGCCTATGTGAAATTGTTCACAAGAAAACCTGTAAATCATGTAAATAACTGCACACAGACAGCTGTACCTACCTTTTAATTATTTCCAGTTTGATTACCGGGGAAGTCTACTGGACCAAAATGACCCATTTTCAGTGGAGGCCCAGTGAGAAAAGCTTCAAGATGCATTATACAATTCAGATACAAATGGTACTAAAGTATAAAAGATGCACTGTATAAGACAGTTACAAATAAGCACATTCAGTATCATGCATAGTTAACATAATTTATTGTGAGTGAAGTTACGGGTTATACAGTTTCATTTGAGCAAACATTCATGTATTAGGTGTGGAAACAGTTTACATACAAACATTTAAGTAAATGTGGATACACTTTACATGCACACATTTAAAGTAGGATGCTATTTGCAATATTTACAAAGTTGAGTCGTATGAGAGTAGCTATAGGAGTTGTCGAGAGCTTAGAGAGAGTAGCTATAGGGGTTGTAGACAGCCTAGACAGACTCGTAGGAAAATAACTATGGGAGTTACAGAGAGCTTAGGAACCAGAGAGACAACCCCCTGGGGTCATATACTTAGCATGGATTAGGTAGGGTGAAGGAAGGCACATTTCCATTTAGTGGACAGATGTTTGAAAAGCTGGGTTTTGAAGTTTTCTGAGTTTGGTATGGTTCTTACAGTGGAAGGAAGGGAATTCCATTTTTTGCATAGTGAGTAAGAGAGGAGAAGGTGGCCAGCAGGACGTTTAGGTTTGTGGACAGCAATTAAGTTTTGATGTTCAGATCTGAGAGTTCTGTTGGGTGTGTAAGGGGGAAGGATGTTAGAGCAGGACATTTTGTTGGGTGAAAAGTCTGTGTGCAATGGTGAGTTGGAGGTAGTCTAGGTAGTTTGGGAGTTCAAGCCAATTCAGGGATTGCAGGGTAAGGCAATGATGGGTGGAATTTTTGGATTTAGTGGCAAATTTAGAGATTTTATTATAGCAGTTTTCTTGTATGGAGGTGATAGAGAAGGACAGGTTGATTAGGAGAGGGGCTCCGTATAATAAGGAAGGAAGAAGATAAGTTGTGGCCAGAGTTTGCCTGGTAGAGTTGGAAAGAAAACGATTGTTCCTGTACAACATACCTAGCTTTTCGTAGGTTTTCTTAATATTTTGTTGAATGTGGATATCAAACTTGAGGTATTCATCAACAGTAATGCCAAGTAGTTTAGCAGAAGGAACCACTTTTATAAGTGAATTGGTTTGACTAAGGACTTTGAAATATTTTTTTATTGTAGAAGTGAGTCTTTGTGGGAGGGAATAGTAGAATTTTTGATTTATTTGCATTGAGAGAGAGGTGGTTTTGGCGCATCCTGTTTTCAGTTGTTGAGAAAGCAGTTTGGGTTTTTGTCAGCAATTCACAGAGGTTTGAGGCAGAGCAGACTAAGGTTGAATTGTCAGCGTACGGAATGATTTTGGCATTAGGAATAGCAGTGTGAAAGTTATTGATGAATATGTTAAAAAGCATAGGTCCAAGGATGGATCCTTGTGGTACGTCAGTTGGGGTAGGTAGGAAGGAAGAGAGGGAGTTCTTCCATTTGACTGCCTGTGGTCTGTCTGATAGATAACTGGAGAACCAGGATAAAGTGTTTGGTGAGAGATGGAGGTTTGAGAGATGACGGAGAAGGTGCTTGTAGGAAACCATATTGAATGCTTTAGAGTAGAAACTGTCCTGAATCTAGGGCTTGATTGACAGTTTCTAGGAAAGAGAGTAGAGCAGTTATAGTGCTATGGCCTGGGCGGAAGCTATGCTGGGTAGGTGTGAGAAGATTGTTTTGGGTCAGGAAAGGCATGAGGTGGATGCACTTTTCTAGGATTTTGGAGATTGGTGAGAGCAGAGCAATGGGGCAGAAGTTTGAGATGCTGGTATTTTTGCCTCCTTTATGAAGAGGAAGCATATAAGCTGAGCACCAGAGTTTGGGGGCGTATGATTCCTTTATGGATCTGTTAATAATGATGCTAATTGGGAGACCAATACCATCAGCAGCACATTTTAGGAAGGAGGAGGGAATATTGTCAGGAGCATTAGAACAAGGTTTAAGTTTGGACAGAGGTTTTTTATAATGTTAGTGGAGACGGGTTTGAGCTCAAACAGAAAGGGAGGGTTATTAGGTGAGTTAAAAGGGGAAGAGTGAAGGGCAGGTGGGTTATTGTTGGGAAAAGTCTTGGTGAGGTCAGAAATAGTTTCTATAAAAAATGAATTAAATTCAGAGCCTTGTCAGATTTACTTGGGTCAGGACAGGGATTGTTCTTGGAGCCTGGATTGAGGAGTGAGTTTACTGATTTCCAGAATTGCTTGGGGGTTTTATTGCTATTGGACAGGAGCATGATATAGTAGGATTGTTTGTCCTTGGTAATTAGCTGTTTTGCAAGGTTATGGAGCTGTTTATATTGGAGCAAGGTATTGGGCAGTTTATTGTTTCGGTAAAGCTTCCATAGTTTGTCCCTTTGGTGCATAATCTGTTTTGTCTCTTTGGATAGCCAAGGAACTATATTAGTTTTTATCCTTTTGTTTCTTAGAGGGGCTTGGGAGTTTAGAGTGTCAAGGAAGACAAAGGTGAAGTAGTCTATAGCATTGTCAAGAGGAAGGATGTTTAGAATTTGCCAGTTCATTTGTTTGAGAATGTTTGAGAAAGTAGTGGGGTTGAAGTTACTGAGGTTGTGAGTGAGACTGTATTGATGGTGGTGTGGGGAAGAGCTGGTTGAGTGATGAATAAAGGCTGGGAGGTGGTCAGTAATGATATTAGGAATTGTGCCAGAGTTGGTTATTTTATTTGGATCGGAGACTAGCATCCAATCTATAGTGGATTCAGGGAGATTTAATTTGTTAGGCTGGGTGATGGAGAGGATTATTTGAGTGAAGTTATAGAGGTTAATGGATAGGGAGGGAGAGGGGCTACTGACTTTATTCCAGTCAATATTTACATCTCCTAGGATGTAAGTTTCATAGTAATTTTATTAGAAGTCCATAGGAGAATATCTTCGAGCATAGAGATATTGTTACCAGGTAAGATATATAGGGCAATGAAACAGATATTTTTATGTTTATTTAGTTTTAGTAGTCCAGCAGTCAGTTCAGTGTTCTGGAATTGGAATTTGGAGGGGAATTAAGGTAAGAAGGTTAGAGTAGACTAAGGCAGTGTTGCCACCTTTTTTTATTTAGTCGGTCATTTCTGAGAGTATGAAATCCTGGGGGCAGGATCTCAGAGTCGGAGATAAAGGGTTTGAGCAAAGTTTCGGAGATAGCTAAGATGTCAGGTTGGTTATGGCTTAGCCAAGCTTGAAATTGGTGAACTTTGTTGTTAAGACTCTGTGCAATGATTGTAAAAATATTTAGGGTGTTGTGGAGGGAGGAAGATAAGGGGTAGGTGTTGCTAATAAAGGGAGTAGGACCAGGGTTAGGATGGATATCACCAGCTTGGACTAGGTTGTTAAAGGAAATATCCTTTAGCCATTTTGGATTGCTAGGTATGAGCTTAGGTAGATCCAAGATTAGAGTAGGTGACAGTATCTTAACTGTAGTGGAGAAGATTTTAGGGTAGAATAGGTGCAGAGGGTTGGGCCAAATGAGTGAAGAGGAGATAGAATGGAAATGAGAGTAAGATTGAGGGTGAACGCGGGTTTGTATGGTAGTTATTTTTGTAGCTAATATTGGACAAGCATTGGAGGAATATGAGCTAGCATAGTATAAGGGAATTAAGAACAGAAAGAGGAAGCAGGGGGCCTGGAGGATGTGGTGACTTAAAGGGACAATCCCAGTGTTTAAAATTCGGGTCCACAGTAAAGCTGACCAGTGCCACGCCTACTTTTTACGTCACTCACTTTCCCCACCCACAGTGTCCTTTTTTCTTTTTAATATCCTGTATAGTTTCAATCCCAATCCTATTTTGTTTCCCAGTCTCAACTACAGCTTGGTTTTATGGTCCTGTCTCCGACTGTTCAATTTTTTTGACTCATATTTTCAGTCCGTTTTTCATATTATTGGTAAACTAATGCAAAAACCTATTATTCTATCAACCTTTCTAAGTCTGCAAGATCAGTATTTAAAAAGTCCTGATTTCTTGGTCTAAGATACTGAGAGGTACAGCAGGGTTCCTTCGCTGCTTTGTAAATAATCACTACAATGATAATTTAGTTTTTAGTGTGCTCGTTCATTGTGGTTTATTTCTACAGTAGCCACAATGAAGGATCGTTGTAAGCTTTATTTTAGGCATTTCTTGTTTTAAGAGGCTGAGAGGTACTTGCGTATTATCGCAATCACTTTTCCAACATGAGAAACGGCTCTTTTCCAAGCCGTACAGCTGTTTCTCTTGTCCAAAAACGGATTGCGATAATACCTAATATTGGACTATCCTACGTCTTGCAAGGAATCCACAAATGTTATGAAGATAGCAGAACAAGGTATACTGCAAACTGGACATTCTGTGAAAAGATCATAAGTTGAGAGGCATGTCGGCCACGTGTGTCATTCTTATAAAGCGCTGCTACTTAACATTCTTGAAACAGACTGTGTACCGGGACAGAAATTGAAATAGTTTTTGCCCTTTGGCTTTGTAGATTTCTTGCAATAAGCAGTTGAGAGGCACAGAAACCACTGTGTTTTTATACCTGTTGCATCGGGATGCCATTATCACTGTGTACAGTTTAAGATGGTAAAGTAGTATGCGTTCTTACAGTGTACCGATTTAAACAAAAGTAGATGTGCTGCTCATTTGTTGACATATTAAAATGTTTTTATTTTTCCATACTGCAGGTTAGTAATGGTCGGTAGTGAAACAGGCATACTTAGGCAGACTGCAGTGGAAGCAGGTCTGGAGAGGTTTATGTGGGGCTTTGCATACCTTGTATCCAAGGGACTAATGTGTTCAATCCACTGTCACAGCACGAATAGAAAATGTGACCATTTCTACTCTTACTAGGTCATACACAACGAGACACACTAATAATGGGTAGTTCAGACAACGCTTTTAAGATTAATAGAAATATTTTCCTTAAAACAAGGAATTATCCCCGGTTGGAAAAGTGGTTGCGATAATAAGTAAGTACCAGCTGAGAGGTACGGTACTGTTCCTACCTTGTTTACTAACAACTCCATGAATTAATACCTTATTTTTTGGAGCGATCGCTCTTTGTGGTTGGTTTTCCCCTTTATTTCAGGCATTGTTCAAATTTCTCAGAGGTACAGCAAGTAATCATTATAATGATAATTTAGTTTTAGTGCGATCATTCATTGTGGTTTATTTCTACAGTAGCCACAATGAACGATCGTTGTAAAAAAAAAATATGTCCAGATCAGTTGTTCCTTGCTTTATTGTAGACATTTTTTCTGATTTCTTGCTTTAAGAGGCTGAGAAGTACGGTACCTTGTTTACTAACTACTCTGTGAATTAATACTTAATATTTTGTAGCGATCGCTCATTCTGGTTGGTCCCCCCTTTATTTCAGGCATTGGATTTCTTGCTCTAAGAGGTTCCTTCCCTGCTTTGACACTACATTCATTACGATCATTCATTGTGGTTCATTTCTACAATATCCACAGTGAACGATCGTTGTAAAAAGAAAACTTGTACTGTCTCGAGCAGTTGGTAACCGCTTACCAGTAGGTTCTGTTCAGATTTCTTGCTCTAAGAGGATGAGAGGTATGGCATGGGTTATAAAATGTACATGATTTTCGCAGAATGTCCGGATTTGTACTTCATATTTTGGGTCAGTTTATCATACAGTTGTGGTTTTCTAGTAAATTAGTGGCAAATCAGTACAAACTGGCTGAAGAGCACATTCCTGAGTTTGAATATTTATTCAATGAAACCATATGATCTTACTACCCTGCTGGTAAGGGGAAAGGCAGTGTTGCTCAGCCATATAAGCTGAGAGGTGTCTATAGTCCAGCTTCTGAAAGACATCTACTACAGAAAGAATTATAGAATTGGACTTGAAAGTTTGAAAAGCAGAGTAGGTTATTAGTTTTGGAATGTATTACTTATGTTTATCTTTTTTCAAGTAATGGAGAACATATTTCTGCAGAGGTTCAATATGGCTTTAGTGGGGGGGGGGGGGTATTTGGCAAAGGCTGTTATAAACCATGGGTGGAGGTGCTCTCAGCCAGGGTGACCATATTTTGGTAGACTGGAAGTTATGTTTTTATTTTCCTTCATTTCAGTTGCTTTGATGAGAAAAGTTGATGAGGCTGAGATAGAGAAGAGGAAGAGAGAGCAAGAAAAGGGGGGGGGGGGTTAATTACCCCAGAAAAAAATAGCTTTTTGTCCCTTAGGGTCATAGGTGTGCCTTAATACTTTTTTGGGTAGATCATAGGTTCATAAGTAAGTACTAGGCTAGCTGCCTTTGAAGGCCATTTTAAGCCTAGCCATTTTTTTTCTGCTCAAAATAACCTATTGGCTTTGTTGTAGATTGGCCTTACCCTACCCATGGTTGATAATTAAATATTATCCCTAATAAGAATAACTGGGGTCATACTATAGATAATTTAAGGGGACCCATGCATGGGGTAAAGCATTTAGGAGCTGTCTCTGTCCATTAGTAGTACAGTGGGCAGTCCTAGTATACATTTTTCTGTTTCCCATCTATAGAGCTAAGTTGTGGTTCAAAATGGACAGGAATAAACTTTTTTTTTAATGTGGAAGAGGAGTCTGTTTCAGTCCAGCAGTATCCCTTGACAGATGTACCTCTCCCTCCAAACCATTCTGTTGATGTTGCGGAAGTGGCTAAAATCCATAGACCAAGTATCTCTTATGCCATTTGATTTTCTGATGTGCAGTAAATCTATCAGTAATGGGTCAGAGGATGCCTTGTATGCTAGACACAGCTCACCTCTTAGGGTCATAGGTTAGTACTATGCTAACTGCCCTTACAAGCCATTTTAAGCCTAGCCAGTTATCCCTTGTGAGACTCAAACCGTGCACCTTGTGCTTGCAAGGCAAACACCTTATACCTTAGGCCACCCTGTAGGATACTGAGTATCATACCTCTCAAGATCTCAGCACAAGAAGTCTGGACAAAGCCAAAAATAGTGGGGGTATAGATGCTCAAAAATAGGGACAGATTTTAAATACTGCTCCTATAAATTTAGACGGTTGTTAGAATAACAGGTTTTGCATTATTATATATATATTTTCTGAAGGATGCAAAGTCTGAAACGGAAATGTCTGTCATGATTATTATTTAGTGACTTCAGTCCTTGATGATTTGTCAGAAAACCTCCACCTTTATTAGTAACAGACCAAAAATATGAGGCAAAAATCTGGACATTCTGTAAACATTTGGACAATTGAGAGGTATGCTGAGTATAGTGACAGGGTTTGGAATTAGTCCATGTAGGGGGTATTCTGTAGGCCTTGTATCCTTTCAGTAAGGTGCTCTAGTTGTTGCATGTGTCTGGACAGATACATGCTAAAGGGGGCATAATATTCAATGACTGTCTTAATGAGGGCTGAGTAAAGGGGGGACAATGACATCCCTAGATCTACGCATCCCTTGGTTTTTAACCTGTGCAATTTAGAAGGACTTTCTTGCAGCATCAGACTCATAGGTTCATAGGTTCATACTAGGCTATCTGCCCTAGGGCATTTATAAGCCTAGCCAGAGTGTGTTTGGCTTTCGCCACCCATTTTAAATTAATTTTGCTATGCGTTTTTTGAGGTTAGTATACTGTGCCTCTGTCTAACAGTGACACAGAAGTGATAGCCGGGGTAAACCTACGATCTCCCATCCACTCAAGATTCCTCTTGAAGAGAGTCAATGTGGGACTCTGCCTAACCTGGACTGGGATTTTATTCCAGAGTGAAGGGAGCCTCTGGGTTATGAATCTGTCCCTCCAGCATGTCCTATTTATTTCAGTGCTGAGGTTCAAGTCTCTCGAGCGCATAGCTCGATGGGATTTGGATTTTCTGAGGTGCAGCATGTCCATTAATTCTGGGTTGGACATGGCTTCATACGTCAGGCACAGATCGCCTCTGAGCAGGCGGTATGCCACTGAGTAGAGCTGGAGTTTCTTTAACCGGGCAGCATATGGCATCTGTTTGAGCCCTTTGATCCTCTTGGTGAGGTACTTTTGGGGTCTTTCCAGTTGCTGCAGGTGTCTGGTAAGGTACATACCAAAAGGGGCATTGTACTCAATTATGGGCCTGATGAGGGATGAGTAAAGAGGTGCGATGACCTCCCCTGATCTAGATGTGAATCCCTTCATGATTAGGTGGGCTATATAAAATGTTTTTCTAACCACTTTGGCCACGTGGTTGTCAAATGAGAGATTGCTATCAACTTGGGTCCCCAGGTCCCTAATGACTTCTTCTGTACTTAATGGATTACCACCTATGTGGTAATTTGTGGGCACTTTGTTTTGCCAAAGGGGATGACTATATACTTTTGGCGTTTAGCTTGAGGCCATGGCTCTGGCACCAGTTGTCTGTTTCTATGAGGCCCTTTTGGAGGATGCTTGTGTCGGCTGGAGAGTTGATTATGGCACCCAGTTTGCAGTCATCTGCGAACTTGGTCAGCCACAGTCCTTCTGTGTTGGCCTGTACCACCGAGAAATATATACCGAACAAGAGAGGTCCCAGGACTGAGCCTTGTGGGATGCCACTTGTAACTGGTTTGGAGTCTGACATGGCTCCAGCAATTCTAACCATGTGGGTTCTGTCCTTGAGCCAGTTTGCAACCCATCTAGTGACATAGGGGTTTATATTTAAGCTGGTGAGCTTATCTATAATGCCCGAGTGGGGTATTGTATTGAAGGCTTTTGCGAGGTCCAGGTAGGCTGTGTGGACCACCTTCCCCTCGTCAATGGCCTTGGTGACTGTTTCAAAGAAATCAACCAGGTTTAAGAGGCAGGATCTGCCCTTAACAAAGCCAAACTGGGTATGATCCAGTGTCTGTAGGTCCCCACTATCTTTATTTATGAGGTCCATGATGATCCTTTCCATAGCTTTGCAGACCAAGCTAGTCAGGCTTATGGGGCGATAGTTTCCAGGATCCGTTGAGGCACCACCTTTGTGGAGAGGGACCACTGTTGCTGTACGCCACTCTTTGGGTACATATCCTGTAGTAAGGCTAAGATTGAACAGTAGTTTTATGTTTGGGTTTAGCTCTTCTTGGAGTTCATGTAGGGCGAGCCGGGACACCATCTGGTCCCATTGATGCTGTGTTTTTGCTTTGGAGAGGGCGGCTCTTACCTGAGCATCTGAGATGTCAGGGGGGCAGCACTCTGTTGGGATAGATATTTGCCCTTTTGGTGGGGGGGGGGAGAAGTTTGCACTCAACCTGTCAGCTAGGATGTTGGCAATGTCTGTGGGCTCGGTGTATTTTTTGTCATTTTGGACTAATTCTGAGCATATCTGGGAATTCCCACCCAGGTTCCTAACATAACTAAAGAAAGCCTTGTGATTATCCTTAGTGTCCTGTGCAATTTTTCTCTCGAAGCTGGCCTTAGGCGATTTTATGAGTGCCCGTAGTTTTTTGCTAATACTGATCAGAGATGCCTTCCCTTTTTAGGATTTTGCTCTATCATGTAGTAGCTTCCTCCTTCTATTGTATAGTTTGTTTATGGCTGGGGTCCACCAGACAGGATGTCTGCCTTTGGAGGATTGGGTCTTGGTTTTATTTGGGATTGCATGATCCATGCATTCCTGAAGGTGTTCATAGAATGCGTTTATAAAGGATTCTGCGGTCTGGGCCGTATTTTCCACAGGCCCGGGGGCCTCATGTTGCTCAACAGTTTATGTTTTTGTCCACATAAGTTCCCAAATCCCAAAAAAATGGGTCAAGTCCCAGGGAAGGATCCTGGCACCAGACAAGAAACTATCAATCTTTCCTTGCTCAGTCTGATAAGACGTACTTCTGTATGTCTTACAACTGAGTCACCTATTACAAGAATGTTTGGTTGGGTCATTGCCTACCTTACAGACTCCGCATCTGTGACTCTGGGACTCCTTGTGCTATGTGAGGAAGTAGGCTTAATTTGTTTTGAGGTTTTGGCAAGTTAATCTTTAGAACCTCAGCATTTAATGGATTATGTGAATTGTAATTGTCTTTGACAGGTGTGACGTGTTGGTGTACTGCTGAAGATTTTGGTGTCCGAGTTTATTGCGTGTGAGATTTTTCCTCCAAGGATATTATATATGTACATCTCTCACACATTGTGTTATGCTTTTTGAGTAATAGATGATAGAGAGCATGAGACATTTCTTACACTGCCTCAGGATAGCCATCTAAATTCAGCTGTCTCGATAAGTTGTAGGGATTGCTAGCCCATAATACTGAAAAGGATGACTCTGGGGGCAGGGGTAACTATAATTGCTTGGAGTTTAGTTTTCAAATAATGTCGTTGTGGACTTGCTGGTGAGTATTTAAATTGCAATACAAAATAACTAGGCTGGAAACCTTCCTCTGCCACCAGCAAGAACCCATAAACTTATTATAGTGAACTAATTGTAGAAAAATATACTCTCTAATGTGATACTAAAATCACTGCAAATAATACACTCAGTATTAAGCAATTTTATCAAAGGTCTTTTAACTTGGTGAGTAGTTTAAGTGGAGAGACTTTGCGAATTGATACTTATGTGCTTATTGCCATCAGCCAATAAATGAGGACATGGTGAAAATACATACTTGCCTTTCTCTGTGTAGTAGAACTATTAACAAATAGTTTATAAAGGTTCAACAAATGTTTTCTTAGCTTTGACATGTTGGGCTGTTTCCATAGTATCCAGGTTTCATAACTTAGTTTTAATAAAGACTTAAGGTAAGCAATTATTTGTAGTGTTTGCAGTAGGGCTGTAAGTATCAGTGGTGATATGTCTTGGTCTTTTGTGTTGACAATTTGGTGACCAGTCTAATTGAGTGAATGAGTAATATATCCAGTTTGGCAATGTGCATTCTGGTTTTAGGCCCAAAACATATTATGTTGGTGTAGCAATTGTTTATCGATCTTTGAATTTTAAAAATTATTGGGCAGTGGTCACTTAATGAGGGGTAAGAATGATAATGTCAGTAACATGGTGTGGACTATTAGCTACTACTAAGTCTAGAAGGGTATGCTTATCAGAAATGACCTTGGGATGAATGATTTCTGTAATGATTTGGTGCAGGTCTACATCAGTCAACCAGTCATATGTGCTTAGGCTCCTGTTGACTAGCAGGCTATTGTTGAAATATTCCATGATGTTAATATCAGTGCCAGTGCTCAAAAGGTATCCCAGTTGCCTTTGATGCTGGAAGATCAGAAGACTTGTGTGTTCTATTCCCACCTCAGGTGATCAGATTAAATTTCAGATCCAGCAGTAGAGTGATGCGGCACCCTTCAATGCGTGATGCCCTTTAGATGAAATGTTAAACTGGTATGCTACCTGCTTGAGTTGGTGGTAGCTCAGGTTAATGTAAGACACCTGTGGCACTTACCAAAAAGAGTAGTGGAGGTTACCTGATGTACTGTTGAAATTTCTCTTGGTAGTATGGATAACAGCTTGGGTCTCCTCTGAAAAGAGGTTACTTGCTTACTGGAATTAACCCAGTCAACAGACAATAAATAAAGTATCATGCTTTTGTTGGAAGGATTGCTATACTAATGGATTTGAGTACCCATCATGCCTTTGTGTGAGAAGTTGGAGGAAGCACTCATTATGTCTTTGCATGGGTAGTCGAAGGGAATAGGTAAGTAACTGCTAAGTTTAGGTCTAGGGTGTTATATAGTGAGATTTTAAGATTTAACCAGTTGGTGTCATATCTTTTACAATGGTCAGTTTGTAACTGTAACTGTGGGACAAGAATGATTTGAAAAAGATCAAGACTACCTCTGCCATTCTAGTTGCTGATCTATGATTTAACTTGTATCCAAGGATCTGAAAGTGTATGAGTGGGGTAGAATCATTTTATCAAGGATTCTGTGATAGCAACAGTGTTAGGAAGTGGGATATTAAAAAAGGTGCCCACTCATTCTAGTTTGTTGTTGATGTTGTCTGCATTAATAGAAGGCAGCATTTGAGAGAGGTCTGGGGGGAGAAGGGGAATGTATGGGCTTCAGTTGTGACTGGTGCTGGGTTGTGCCCATTGTTTCTTAATAACATCAGTAGAGTAACAACAGGAAAGAACTTAAAGAGGACCATTTGTCTTGAAGATAGTCATGATTTTTTTTGGATGGGTGATGATTGGAGAAGATGTGAATGGTGCCAGCTGAGGTGGGTGTACTAGCAGATGAGAATGTGTGGATGTTTATAATCATGTCGTGGTTATAGGAACTGATGTTTCTGAATAATTATTTCCGTCATGTTGTAATGGGCTAGTGAGCTCCCTAGTGGGAGATCAAAGATGTATTTATCTTTGGTTGTATGAGAGTTGACTGAAGGGAGGGAAAGGGTCATGACAAACTATATGAATTTTAAGTATTTCTGACAATGAGCTATGAAGTTTTGCCAGTCTTTTATAAAATAAATGTAAAATAAGTATGTTTTGAAATGTAAGGCTAGTCTGTTTGGTTTGCAATATTAGTAAGTAAATAATGATGACAAGCTAGAAGGGCCAGTGGAATCTGGTAGTACAACTCAATTATTACGCTGAATGCTGCAGCGTGTGTTTCAATTGTTTTGGTGTATGCTTTAACATGGATTCTAATTGTTTTGTTATACGTCTTTAAGCGGATTTGAAGGCTGCACAAAAGGGGGTGTGGAGGAGTTGGAATACATTTGTGAATCTCTGGGGTGGTTAGAAATTAGTGGGCGGGTGTAAAGCATTAGCTGTACTCAAACAGCCTGTGTCTGTTTAGTCTACACATGGGACTTAGAAGAGAAACTTTTGAAAACTACAGGATAATATAAGTTATTAGGCTGTTGGCCCTGAGGCTCTTACAAGCCTAGTTGAGAATTTATCCCATGTTCTGACAAGTCAGCTCCCAATGCCCCTGTCCAGCAGGGACACAGGTAGAATCCCAGGGGTGTATTTTCTGTTTCCCTTCCAGTTATCTAGGTTGCACTAAAAAGGGTTAATGCGGTACTCTGCTTGATGTGGAGAGAGCATGTATTCCATAGAAGGGGGAGACTCTGGGACACAAATGTGTCCCAACAAGTCCTATTGATGTCACAGACCAAGTTGAGGTCACGCGTGTGGATGCATAGAAGAGAGAGGAAGAAGGAGAGAGCATTTTTTTTAGTGTTCTGCAAACAGTAAAGAATTGCATGAAGCTTACCACACAGCAAAGACTGTCTCATTGGTGGGGGGGGGGGGTGTATATTTCCATACAGACGCACACACACACACACACATATATATATATATATATATATATATCTACATAACTATATACATATATATCGTATATGTATGCATACATATACATACATATATATACATATACATATATAAATTTATATATTTCTGAATATATATATATATATCTAATGACATATGGATGTATGGGTGTCTGCATATGTATATATCTATATGTGGGTATTTATATGTATTCTGTCTCTGTATGTATACATTTGTACTACAGAAAGGGAGAGGTACATCTCCATGTAGCTATGGGTAGATATACACACACACATACCTTGACATATATACATCTACATCTGGTTATTCCGTTCTTTGCCATGTAAAATATATTTTGCTGCAGTAGGACTCATAGTGGGTGTGGCTGCTCACTGGGTGGTGCCTCTGCCCAATGAACACTATTGCTTAAATCCCCGGGGCTGTCCCTATAGACCCACTCCAGCAAACACCTGCATGCCTAGACCCATAATTAGCTACCCATAGTTCCCCCACCCGCACTTCCTCTATAGCACTCACCCTTACTCTAGGTGCAGGTCAGGTATTAACATACCACTACACACTGCCCACTCTCCACTTCACGGCACCCATCTCGTATGTGGTCTCGACCCATGGGTCATCAGACTTTCCCACCTTTGTATTCCGGGTATGTACATACCCCACCTTGATAGGTCGTCTCACGGGCTTCCTCCCATAATATGTCAATTTTTGGGGTGTCCTGCAAGGGACGCTCCTGTCTCACATCCAAGATTAGATTTCACAGGTCCAATGTGTCCCCCCTGGTTGTATCTTGCCTGTGGTCTGGGGACCAGTGGACTGTTCACATTGTTTGTGGGTTTGTTTGTATGTTTCCTCTGTCCAGCTGGGGGGGTCATGCTACGTGTTTCACGTTTCTTGCTTGGGCCCCTCACCTCCATTGGCATGGCCTGTGAACATACGTCATTCTTGGTTGCTGTATCTTATCATGGGTATAGATCTGTGTATATCTACGCACATATATGTATATGTCTGCACATATATATATATGTATATATATATATATATATATATATATATGTATATATTTATACACATATTGCTGTATATATATCTGACATGTGGATGTATGGGTGTCTGCATATGTATATCTGTATTTGTGGGTATTTATTTATATGTCTATCTATGTATGTATACATTTTTACTACAGAGAGGGGAGGTATATTTCTGTATAGTTATGGGTATTCATACGAACACATATACCTCTAATTCTTTAGCTTCGTATCTGGTAATGTTGACTGGTATTGCTGTGTATGGTGTTTCATGTGCATACCGGCCAACCTTGTGTGCCACGTATGTTTTGCGATACCTATGACTGACTCAGTTAATGTACACAGACCCACACGTGACACCAGCCATTTGATACGGTATGCTTAAGGCACTTTCAAACGGTTGTGAGCGGGTTTGCGCAGAGGTTAGCACTGCTGACTTCCGGTCACAGTGTTTTACATGCAGTTAGCATCTCCTTTGCTTGATCTGTGTCGGTGGTGCTTCACCCCACCCGTATGCAATTGCACATGCTTACTATTGCTTACAGTTGCGTACTTCTACTTATCTGTGCTTACGCCTGCTTATTGCTGACGTATTCATTCTGGTACTGACTGTTCACATGTTCATTTCATGCAGTACTCCAGTTCACATTTAATTGTTATTTGGTAGGTTCTACAGCAATAAAATGTACATAATTGTTCGTATACAGATTACACTTGGAAAATGGTATGTGCTGCAGTGGGACTCGAGCCAGGAATGCCTCCTCCTTAGGCGGATGCTCTGACCACTACGCTATTGCTGTGCTGCTTCATTTGCTGTTCCTTTCTTGTTATCCTCTTCAGCCTTTCATGCTACTTTACCCATAGCTACGATGTGCAGACCCACGCACCTATGGTTAGCTGTACTCAAAGTTTTAAAAACATTACTGCAAGGGTTTCTTCGTGTTTTTTTAGTGTACTGTTGCTGTTGAACACATGGAGACTGTTGGTGGGGATATGCGGACACTTATGGGCGGTCTCGCTCTTTTATGTACACATTCTTCTGTTCTACTTTGCAGGGGCGTGTTTATTTTGAGAGCTCTGCTCTCAGCCACACCCACTGCACTCATCCACGCTCCGTGTAGCATTAGGTGTTCAGGCAGTGCGCCTTCCTTAATATGCATGGCACGCTGCCATCCTCATCTTAAACTGGCGCTTCCGTGCAGGACTGGAGTAGTCCTGCACAGAGGATTAGTGAATCCGGGGGAGCTGCATATGATGTTAAAGCAATCGTATAAACATACTGTGAACAAAAAAAAAGAAAAGGTGATATGGTGAAGGAAATGTCTACATTAATGAGATGGCTGATTATTACAAGAAAGATGTTGCAGCAGCTAAAGTACAAAGCATGCTTTATGTTGTTGGTAAGATGGAGGTTTTTTGATCCTTTGAAGTACTAGAAAATGCAAGGAAGAAATGGGTAAGTAAGCCTTAACTCAAGTCATTCCAAACAATATCTTACATGTTACACTGCAGGTGATGGAAAAGTATTAGATCTGTGTTAAAATTTTCCTTAGTAATACACTTCTAATGAAATATAAAATGCATCTCATACTGGCAAATATGCATATTATATACAAATATATCGAACCAAAAAAGCTGAACAAACTAGTGAAAACACAAAAAAATGAAGAACTGAGCCCAAAAATTGAACTAGTGAGTAAAATGAAGAACTGATTTATTTAAGCGCTTTCGGAAGGGTCAATACCCCTCCTTCTTCAGAAAAAATGAATGAACAAACAAAAGATGCAAGCAACCAACCCTATTTAAAGCCAATTAAGACAATCATGTGATAAACTATGACATCAGTACTTAATTAACTTAGATTAAGTCAGTCAAGCTGAAAACCAAGTAGCACCTTATTTCTTTATATAAGTGGTGCTATTATAAACAAAAAATTGATAAAAACAAGAGCACCAATAATAAATGAGAATATAAAAAATATGTATAAAAATAAATATAAATATAAAGCAGCCCACATGCACTGCAAATAGCTGCATGTTGTTGCAATAAACAATGAAACATTCATAAAACACAGCCTAGCAAAAACTAAGCATATCAACTATAAATCTCACAAAACTAACCAACTACATTTAATATGTCAAAAGATGTAGGTCGAAAAAGATATCTAAATATCCACTAAAAAATAGGGACCTAGAATAAAATTATCAGCCTGTTGTGCTAGAGGGTATGATTAACCAAATACCCTCTTCATGAAATTATCTTTTTAAAGCTAATTTTTTCAAAATACATGAAATAGAAATTTGTTCATTCAAACCTGGGGGAAAGTAAGCTGCAGCTTTTATTTGCCACTGCAGCTCCTCCATCTCAAGTTGAATCTGCCAAGGACCTATAAGTGGGGCATCATCTACCTGTTGCAGTACTGTAAACTGAAACTGGTGGCTTGGGTGTTTAATAATGTGACAAGCTAGGGCGTTCGTTGTTTCTTTCTTAGAAATGGCGTAAGCATGCTCATACATATGCTGTTTTAGCTTACGTTCAGTCTTTCCAATATAGAAAGCCTGACAAATGGCACAGTTTGCCACATAAACAATTGCCCTAGAGTTGCAATTATATTTGCCCTTCACTTTATATTCTATGTTGTTAATTGTGACAGAAGTTCCTTCTTTTATGAATCTGCATTGTCTACAAAACCACATTTACCCATACTAAATGTCTGTGTTCTCAACCTAGGTCTACCAGCTTCTAGAAGGGTTTTTAGATTGACCCCTCTTCTAAATGTGATTGCTGGGGGAGCTTCAAACAGATCGTAAATGTTTCTGTCACTTGATAGCAATTTCCAATTTTTGCATAAAATATCCCTGATAAAATGGTGATCTATAGAAAAGGTACATAGAAACCTCAAATTATACTGGTGACGTGTGTCAAGTGAACTCTCCATTTGCCTACCAAGAACGTCAACATCACTAGTAGGTGTTAATTGTAAACCCAAAATAGGGTTAAAATGCCCTACACTACGCTTATATGCAACTTCTTCCATAATCTCCTTCACAAGTTTACAGGGGTAACCTCTGTTACAAAACATTTCAGAGAGATTGGTGCATTCAACCAACAAGTCACCATCATCCGTAACCATCCTAGCTGCTCGTACCATTTGTCCTTTTACCACCGCTCTCTTTTGATGGTACGGGTGGCAGCTGGAATAATGTAGGAAACCATCGGAATATGTTGGTTTCCTATAAATTCTACTTTTAAACCTTGAGTTCTCCCTGTCCTTGTATAACGAGATATCCAAAAAACTGATGTGAGTATCATGAAATTCAAAAGTGAACTCCAAGAAATTAGTCAGTTTGGAAATGGTCGCAATAAAAAGGGGAATGTCATCTGAAGTTCCTTTCCATAAAAAGAATGTCGTCCTGGTACCTAGTGTACCAGGCGACCTGTCTTTTAAAATTGGGATCTTGGAATAATAAAGTGTTCTCCCATTGAGCCATGATGCAGTTCGCGTAGGCACCTCCACAGGGTGAACCCATCGCCACCCCTGATGTCTGTATGTAAGTACGCCCTTCGAAACCAAAAAAGTTGGAACAAAGGATCAATGCTACTTGGTTTTCAGCTTGACTGACTTAATCTAAGTTAATTAAGTAATGATGTCACAGTTTATCACATGATTGTCTTAATTGGCTTTAAATAGGGTTGGTTGCTTGCATCTTTTGTTTGTTCATTCATTTTTTCTGAAGAAGGAGGGGTATTGACCCTTCCGAAAGTGCTTAAATAAATCAGTTCTTCATTTTACTCACTAGTTCAATTGTTGGGCTCAGTTCTTCGTTTTTTTGTGTTTTTATATACAAATATCAAAGTCATTGTCCATGCTGGTGTGAACGACCTGAGACATACCTCCCTGGACTTCATGAAAAGAGACATAGAGGAGCTCTCTGATTATGTAGCCCAGGCAGGTATGACCCTGACCCTGAGCAGTATCCTTCCTTCACCAAGAATGATGCCACAACATAGAGACAAGATGATCAGCTTTAACAATTGGCTTAATTTCTGGTGTCATTCAAAGGGGATCCAGTATCTGTCTGCCTGGGATGACATGCTTGACAAGCCACGCTGCTCGCAAGGGAAGGCTTGCACCTGTCACCCCTGGGATTCCGGATATTGGCTAAGGCTTTTGCCACCCCCATAGTGCCTTTTTTAGGCAAGGCTCAAATTCTAAACCTACCACCCTAGAAAACAAAAATTGGAAGAAACTAAGGGTAATGCTGCTCAATGCCAGAAGTCTAAATCTCAAAATGCACTTTTCGAGGCCCTTCTCAGTATGGAGAACATCGATGTCTGTGCTGTGACTGAAACCTGGTTCAAGGCTGCTGAGAGCACCCTGGCACTATCAGGTTTTACCTCATATCATGCCTGCCGGCCCCAAAACCCGGACCACACCACAAAAGGAGGGAGTGTATCCATATTCATCAAGGATACCCACACCTCCAGGTTGGTGGCAACGCACGAAGCATCGGAAACCATCCAGGTGCAATTAACCATAGGCAAAACTGCTCTACAATTTGTAGCATGCTACAGGCCACCCTCTCAAACTCAGCAACCCCACACAGCCT
The DNA here is from genome assembly GCF_019279795.1 of Protopterus annectens. Lineage (NCBI taxonomy): Eukaryota > Metazoa > Chordata > Ceratodontiformes > Protopteridae > Protopterus > Protopterus annectens. The sequence continues at coordinate 953,343,655 of NC_056734.1, read as the reverse complement.
TCCTAAAGACACTGGAGGGTATAAATGTATCTCCAAACACCATTATATTGGGTGACTTCAACTACCCGAATATAGACTGGGAACATTACTCAAGCCCCAACTTTCTAGCCCAAAGGTTCCTGGAGTTCATAAATTCAAATGCCATGGAACAACTAGTCACCATTCCCACAAGAGTAGAAAATATACTAGATCTCATCATCACAAACATGGGGACAAAATGCTCCACACGGGAAGTATATCCCTCATTGGTGAGATCAGATCACAAACTAATCTCACTGGAAATCCACATCCCGCCCCCACCCCAAACAAAAAAGACCACAGTGAGGAACTTCTCTAAAGCAAACTTCACACTACTCAAGACTGGTGTGGTATCCTTTAAGGCCCCCGAGCCAGTGGAAACCACAACCCAAGCTGCGGAAGCCCTTACAAATGCCTTCTATGAACACCTCCAGGACTGCATGGATCAGGCAATCCCTAATAAAACCAAGACTCTTTCCACCAAGGGCAAACGTCCAGTCTGGTGGACCCCAGCCATAAACAAACTTTACAATAAGAGGAGAAAGCTGTTACATGATAGAGCAAAATGCATAAAATAGAATACACCCTTGATCATTATTAGTAAAAAAATACGAGCACTCATAAAATCATCCAAGGCCAACTTTGAGAGAAAAATTGCCATAGATTCAAAAGACAATCATAAGGCCTTCTTCAGCTATGTTAGAAACCTGGGTGGAAACTCCCAGATATGCTCAGAATTAATCCAAAATGATACAAAAATCACTGAACCCACAGACATTGCCAACATACTGGCAGACAGGTTCAGTGCAAACTTCACCCCCCTCTCCCCCCTGAAAAGAGAGATAACTATCCCAGCGGAGTGTAGCCTCCCAGACATCTCAAATGCGCAGGTGAAAGCTGCTCTCTCTAAAGCTAAAAACACAGCATCAATGGGACCAGATGGTGTCCCCGGCTGTGTGCTACACGAACTCAACGAGGAACTAAACCTGCGCATAAGGCAGCTGTTTAATCTTAGCCTTACCACAGCATACATGCCCAAGGAGTGGCGTACGGCAACTGTGGTCCCACTCCACAAAGGCGGCGACTCTACGGACCCTGGTAATTACCGCCCCATAAGCTTAACAAGCCTGGTCTGCAAAGCTATGGAGAGGATCATAATGGAACTCATAAACAAAGACATAGGGGACTTGCAGACATTGGACCCGACCCAGTTTGGCTTTGTCAATGGCGATCATGCCTTTTGAACTTGGTCGACTTCTTCGAAACAGTCACCAAGGCCATTGATGAGGGAAAGGCAGTCCATACAGCCTACCTTGACCTTGCAAAAGCTTTCGACACAACACCCCACTCGGGTATTATAGAGAAACTTACCAGCTTAAATGTAAACCCATATGTCACAAGATGGGTTGCAAACTGGCTAAAGGACAGAACCAACAGGGTTAGAGTTGCTGGCGCCATGTCAGACTCCAAGCCGGTCACAAGTGGTGTCCCACAGGGCTCAGTCCTTGGCCCCCTGTTGTTCGGCATCTACTTCTCAGAAGTACAGGCAAACATAGGAGGACTATGGCTGACAAAGTTTGCAGATGACTGCAAATTGGGCGCCATACTGGAAAGTACATCAGACACAGATATCCTTCAGAGGGGTCTCACGGAAACTGATAGCTGGTGCCAGAGCCATGGCCTGAAGTTAAATGCCAAAAAATGTATAGTCATACCCTTCGGGAAAATCAAGGTAACCCCAAGCTACCATATAGGTGGCAATCCACTAAGCACAGAAGAGGTTATCAGGGACCTGGGGACCCAGGTTGACAGTGGCCTTTCTTTTGACACTCACATTGCTAAAGTGGTTAGAAAGACCTTCTACATTGCCCACCTGATCATGAAGGGATTCACATCCAGATCAAGTGAGGTCATTGTTCCCCTGTTACTCCTCACTTATCAGACCAATGATCGAGTACAATGCCCCATTCGGGATGTATCTCACCCGACACCTGCAGCAATTGGAGAGACCCCAAAAGTTCCTCACCAAAAGGATAAAGGGACTCCAAAATCTGTCATATGCTGACAGACTGAAGAAACTCCAGCTCTATTCAGTCGCATACAGTCTGCTCAGAGGTGACCTGTGCCTGACATACAAGGCCATGTCCAACCTGGAATTAATGGACATGCTGCACCTCAAAAAATCCAAATCTACCAGATCCACTAGAGCAAGTGACTTAAACCTTAGCACGGATATAAATAAGACATGCTGGAGGGATAGATTTGTCACCCAGAGACTCCCTATGCTGTGGAATAAAATCCCGGTCCATGTGAGGCAGAGCACCTCGCTGGCTCTGTTCAAGAGAAATCTTGACCGGTGGATGGGAGATTGCAGGTTTACCCCGGGAATCATCTCTGTCTCACTGCTGGACAGAGGCACAACAAACTAATGGGCACAGTATTTTTTAACATAAGGGGTGGCGTAAGCCACAAAACTTTGGGCTAGGCTTATAAATGCCTTAGGGCAGATAGCCTAGTATAAACCTATGAACCTATATATATTAACACTTCATATCCTGTATATCACATATTACTTCACTAAACTATTCAAACAGTACTTGCAGTACATGTTATATAGCTAGGCCCAGGTACTTTACCCAGTGCAGATGAATCTCTCACTTGTATGCTGTTCCACTTATCCCACCTTCTTCTGTCAGCCCTTTGAGACTCAGCCTAACATTGTACCATCTCTTCCAAATGGATGATTCATTAAGCAAAGTAGTTTTAAAAAAAAGTAACAAATCACTCAGTGCAGCATATCCAACTCAACTTCACTTATTATATCCGTTTCAGTGGATTTAGTTTAAAAACTAAAATCCCTTGAAAAATTTGTAGTAACCTCACTTTTAAATGTGATTAACATAGAAGAGTACTTACCACATACAAAAGTATAGCAACTAAAATTTTTTAAAGAGAAAAATAAAATGTTCTTTTATTGCCTAAAATGATGCTTAAACTCAACCCTCTCTGTCATACACTTCTCTATTCTAATCCCCACCCACAAACCTTTTACACTAGTTCTTTTATCTTAACTTCTGTCTCAACTTTCCATTCAACAGACACTGCCAATACTTTTTCCACATCCATTTGACTTATAATCAATGCACACAGCTTATCTGCATATACCACATCTTTCCCGACACAGACTTATACCTAAATAAACCTAGAATTTTTCTAATGCTACAGTTTTGTCTAACTGAAGTTAGACAAATAGTATAAATATTGTTAGAAAGCACTGTGTCATTCTGGGCTTGGACAAAACTTTAAGTGACCGTTTTTGTCAAATGCCAAGATTTGTAAACATAAATTTAAAATCATATATGGAAAGAGCAGGTTCTGTTAGTATTAAAAGAATTCTAGCAATGTTTAAGTGTAGACTTTGCAATTAAACACTGAACAGGGCATATATAGAATAGTAAGGGAATATCATAATAACCAAACTAAGAAAATGGTATACCTAGTGATATGCACAAAATGTCAATTATACTACACAGGAAGACCAAAAGGGCCTTCAATTCTCATATTTATGAGCATTACAATGAAATTGAATGTAGAGATGTGACAAACTCATTAGCAAGATGTAGAAGTTTGTAGATGTTTCAAAACAATTTTATTTTCTGTCATAGAACAATTTCCACATATGATAAGGGAAGATAACTGGGAAATCAAGTTAGGGTACTATGAATTGTTCTAGCAGTTGTTTAATTGTAACTCGTCTTCCAGGTTTGAATGACAACACATCTTTAAGTAGCATTTTGAAATTCTAATCAATGAAATTATAACGCTATGGTGTTACAATTTTATAAGGGTGAATCAGTTTTAAATGTGTTCAATTCTTTATTTATTGGATGCTGGAGCAGCTGACCAATGTCATGTCATTTTTAAGATATTTAAGTTGTTAGTTTTGTAATTATTACGTGTTTAAATTTTGAATAAAAATGGATTGCTTTTATGGACTGGTGTGTTTTGGTTTTTTACTTATAAACACAGCTGTCACATCCACATTGCTACTAAAGCCCTAATAAATCTATCCATATATGGTACATAGAAAAGTTGACTCAAATTAAAACTTAATCAACCTTCCATTAATAAAATCTTCCCCCCTTATCCCATTGTGTAAACTCCCTTAATAAACTTGAAAACTTTTTATACCTCTGAGTTCATCTACGGTTCTCCATAAAGACTCATGTTTAATATTACCACAAGCATTCTCTTGACTTAATAGAAAAGTATAAACATCAACCTACCCATTCATTCAGTGATCACTCTAAAAATAATAAAATATACTGTGTCCCTTCATCCTACATGTCTAAAACATACTGATCCCGTTAGACAACCTGTTACTGTGAAGCTTCAGTTTCAGATTCATATTTAATGAAAAAGTAGGCCTCCAATTATGTATACCCTGCAAGTTCCCCTTTTTTACTATAAAAAATGTTTATATATAGAGTTATCTGCTACCTTGTTTAAAACACTTTGAAAGATTCCTATCAACTCATCCTTCAGTAAATGTTTCAAAAATGTATATACTAAGACAAACCATCCGATCTTGGAACCTTCATATTATCTACTTCTTCAATAACCTCTTACCACTTCCAAAGTAGCCTTCCTACTCTCAGCGCCTCAACACCTGTGCCACATACTTATCCCCATATGCTGAGAATCATGTTCAGTAAACATTTTTTGTCATATATCCGATTAATATACACATTCATACCATCAGCACCCCTAACTGGCATTCCATACTAATCCCTTAATTCTTCTATTGTCATTAATGCTGCCGAAAAAACTCCTCCCACATCGCCTCTCCAGCCTATGCAACACAATCCCTAATAGTGTAATTATAATAAAAATATAAGCTTCCAATTACTCAATAACTTAGTTTTACCTTTCTTTCTTAAGAAACATGATACCATATAACCTCTCTATAATTATTCATTAAAAATCTTCAAACATACTAGTTTCTGCTGTTGATTTAAATGGTCATAGAATCTCTATTCACTCCCCTATAAACCTGGTAAAGTATATTTACACCTGGAAAGTTCAAACTGCCCCTGCCATAGCTCACTGTGTTCTCTAAGGCAAAGCTATTCATCCAAAACTGTTCCACTAGTACAAATTTACAACCCTCCTCTTCAACTACTTCCCAAAACTCCATAAATAAACAAACTGTTCCAATTTGACTTTTCCGTGTTACACAGCAAAATGCAGACCAATTCCTTCAGTTCTTACCAATACAAAAAAACTGCTGCAAGCTATACTCTTTATGGAGATCTGACATATGAACCTCATGCAGCCTCCAGATCTCTATAAGCTTACCATCCAAATCACCAACCTCAATCCAGTCAGACACACAGTCTGTTTCAAAATAAAGCAAGATTCACTCCTAAGTTTAAGTATAAATGATATCCACCAGGAAGTCCATCGAGCATAAAAATCATGCATCCCCCAATAAACCTACCACATTCTATCAGAATACTGCTTATGCTGATTCTAGAAAAAAATCACTGAATAAATCAAAAACATCTCTCCCAATCTATCTTGTCCTAACAAGCACTAAAACTCCAAACAATAGCACATGATCTGAAAAATGGTAACCTTTGAAGTAAACCCACTAATATGCAAACTGACAGAAGCAAGAGAAAATTTTTCTGTAGCCAAAACTGTGTGAAAATACATTATACTCTCCTGACCAACCAACAAGCCCCTGCATTCCAGTAAATCATGCTAATCTTTCATAGTCTTCCATTGAGGATTACATGGAGGACAACTGAAGTCCCCCCTCACCACACATACATAAAGTATAACCCCCCCCGAAGCTAATCACCCAAAACCTCAGAAATTTCTTGACTAAAATTCCCATCCCAAGGAGCATTTAAATTCAACATCCTAAAAAGGATGACCCTAACCTATGTCAACAAACATCAAATTACCACCCACACCGCAATTCACAATCTCTATAGCAGTATTAATAACCCACATAAAAACTCTAGAACATTCCACAAAACCAAACAGAAAACATTGAACTCCTTCAACCAGTTACAACCTATCCTGCTCCATATATGAAAGATTTTAAAGACAAACACACTCACAATCCTGATCATAAAACCATTCAAAAAACAAATACCATCCTCTACTCAACTTTCAAACTATTTACATTTAAAGTCAAAACTTCAACCACAGTTATTTATAGCAATTACTATACATAAAATTTTGCTTTCTTTCATCATCCCCTAAATTGTCAATAAAGGTCCTTCGACTAACCTACTGACAGTAGAACCAATGACATCCCCAATACAGCAGATTCTTTTTCATCTTCTGTATCCACCCAGAACCATTATCCTTTGAAGGATCCAAAACCAAAATGGTTATCCTGCTGTTCTTTTGCAGCACCAGCAGCCACTGGGACAACAACAGACCTGTAAAACGAGGACTCGCTACCTTCTGTTCAACAGCATGCATACCCCCCCACCCCGAGTTCTTCTCTTGTTTATATGGCCTTAAAGTGATACAGTCTAGCCAAAAATGTCATACATCCCCACAGCTGATATAGGATAGCTCATACTCCCAAGAGAAATGGCTTTTCTCACACAAGTACAAAATATGTCAAGGTAGTCCCTATCAAAATGCTGTAATGTACCACACCCCTCTAACTTTTAACAGTTATTAAACTATTTAAATGGCACAAATGATTGTCAGTAACATGCAGATCAACAGAAAATTCCCAAGAGCATTTTGTAATGTTTTATGAACTTTAATAGACCATGGCACAAGTAACTTCAACAGCAGTTTGAATATAATAGTCTGTTAAAGCTTCAGTCTTAGAAAACAAAACTCTACCAACTTCTTATTGACTGCAGTCAAAGCTTGAAAACAAAAGTTCTTCCAATGGGGGTAGCTGTATGAAGAGTCCAGTTTACATAAACAGAAATCATACTTGTAAGCACTTTCTATGGAAATTTGTATACAGGCCTATTACAAACAAATTAATGCTGTAATCTGCACATGCTTAAAACTCAAGCAAAATAAGTTACTCCTAAAAAACTGTCCGGTCAATGGTGCTATAGCTCCAACAAAATAAAGAGGCGACATTTATGTGCTACTGAATCAAGTGAAGTAGTCCCATTGTTGCTACTAGCACAGATAAAAAGGATGCTCAGGTGAAGTCTCTGCCATGGCTGTTTCTCAAGTCTCTGAACACAAGGAACAGCACAGAGTGAATCCAGCTCTTGTATACATCCTTCCTGCAATGATTGTTTCATCTCAGGTTCCTTTTCTCATGTTCCAGTCTACCCATTAGTTTAGCACACACAGAATTAGAAACTGTAGCTTGACACAGATGCATCCATTAATGTTTTCAGCATTTCAGTCTCCAAACCAGCTTCACTTCACTTGGGATCATAGGAAGTTACTAGGCTATTGGCCCTGAGGCCCTTACAAGCCTAGCCAAGATTTAGCCTATGTTCCAACAAGTGAGCACCCTATGTCACTGTCAAGCAAGGACACAGGTGGAATCCCAGTGGTGTATTTTCTGTTCGCCATCAAATTAACCAGGTTATGCTTAAAAAAGTTTAATGAAGTACTCTGCTATACGTGGAGAGGGAGTCTATTACACAAATGGGGGAGTCTCTGGGACACCAATCTGTGCCTCCAACAAGTCCTATTGATGTCACAGACCAGGTTGCGGTCACACGTGCGGATTACTCGAGTGGAGCTTGACTTGCAGATATGCACCCCGGGATCATGTCAGTCACCCTGCTAGACAGGGGCCCAGAGAAGGAAATATTGTGGGAAGAAATTTCCGGGAATTGTTATGGCTAGGCTTGCATAGGCCTTAGGGCCGATAGCCTAGTACCAACCTATGAACCTATGGATGATATGACCACCTTGTGCCTGGATGAGATACCCTTACTAATGAAGTGGGCTATGTAGAAAGCTTTCCATACAATGGAGGCAATATGGTGGTCAAAAGTCAGTTTGCTATCAACCTGGGTGCCCAAGTCCCTCACAACTGATTGTGTGCTTAGTGCCTTATTATCAATCTGATAATTTGTGAGGACATTATTCTCAACCAAAGGGATGATGATGCATTTTTGACATTCAGTTTGAGGCCATTTTTCTGGCACCAGTCACATTAACAGAACTTGTTGGTGGGATAGAGTTGTGTCCAAAAACTCTCCCATCTGTGGAATAGACTCACTTTCCATGTCAAGCAGAGTACTTTACTAGCCCTCTTTAAGAGGAACCTGAATCACTGGTTGGGAAACAGAAAATACATCCCTGGGATCCCACCTGTGTCCCTACTGGGCAGGGGAAACAGGTGCTGACTTTGTGGGAACATGGGTGTAATTCTTGGCTAGGCTTATAAGGGCCTCGTGTGTGTGTGCGCGTGTGCATGTGTAAATGTGAATATGGGTTTGTGTGTGTATTTGTAGGGGGTGTGGTAGGTTAATATTTTTACTGTTGAGAGATTCTATCCATAAGTGATATACAGGCCAGGCTGTTTACAGTTTCCCATAAAATTGTCAAGGTTTTATTTGAACATGGTTGTGGAGCCTATTCAAATGTGTGGGGACCCTTTGGGACACATACTTGTCTATTCAGTAAGTTCTGCTTATGTCACAAAAGAAGTTCAGATCCTCGGATCTAGTGTTTCCTGTGTTGTTTATTTTGCACATGTGCAACAGATCCAACAAGGCTGGGTAAAAAGCAAGGCTTGTCTGGGATATGAACCTGGCATCTCTTACACCCAAAGTGAGAATAATACCTCTAAGCCGACAATCCATCCTTGGACATGTGACCCATCTATGACTGCCATTCTACCAAGCAGCCAGACATTGATTTAGGAAATCATTTTCTGCACCATTTCCATTCATCATCAGCCTCTGACTTGTGGAGAATGATGTCATCCAGCAGCCACTTTCTGTCCCCCTGGCAGGATACAGAACCTGCATCTTCCCCTCAGTTGCATACCATTTTGTAATAGGCTACCATTCTGTACATTTAAAGTTTCCACTTTTTGAGTGTTAATATGTTATGCAGTAGTTTGCAGACATGACCTAATTGCTGCTGACAGACTATTTATTTCATGTTGCAAACCTTCCTAATTTAGGTGACTCTGGAATGCAAAGCAGTATTGACCAATTCTTTTACATGCATGATTTTGCGCAACTACTAGGGCACAGCTACAGTAGGCACACAGTCTAGTTCAGAATGCCTCGGTTATTATAGAAGAATGATTTTTTAAATCACTTGGCATGTATTAGTGAGGGACAGTGACCATACAGTCTGCTGCATGAATCCTCGTAAAATACGATCATTTGCAAAGTATTCTGATGTAGTCAGTCTGTATCACCACTGCCCATATACAAGGCTTTAAACTTTTGTTGTCAGCTTTCATCTCAGTCTTCACACACAGTTCACAATTTGTATGGATTATGTCATTACCTACATTTTCACTAACATTGTATAATTACTATAAGGACTTCTATGAAATGTTACACTTTGTGGTAAGGAAACATAGTATTTGAGTTTTTAAGAGATTTACTATAAATGTGGTCTCATTATTCTTAGCTAAGTGTTGAGGAGTTCCTTAATCACTTGAATCTTGTGTTTAAACAAAACTTCTTTTGCAAAGACAATACCACAGCAGGTGTGAAGGCAGGTAAAAAACTTCTCAATTCATCTCAATGAGACACTGAAAAGAGGTGAAAATGTTCCCTTTCACATTAACGAGGTGGTGGAGACAGAGATTCATTCCTCAGGTCTGACAGATTCCTATTCTATCAATACTTCCCATTTAAGTGGCACAGAAGCCATTATTGGTGGGGTATGGCTGTATAGGCGGTATGGCATGCTTTGAACTTCCTACAGGATTTTTGTCTCAGGTCAGAACACACAGTCAGAGTGGAAGTTGGAGGAGACTTTCTTGCAGTCTTTTCTCTTGTAAAAGAAGAGACAGTACTGTTGAGCGATGTCTAGTTACATGGATATCAACCACGTGGCTAATTTTTTGAAGGAATTATTTTTAAATTGTCGTCTTTGTAGAGGAAGACTACTACCACTACTACCAGAAGACTGTGTGAACCATAAATACAACAGATAGGTGCTGGGTATTATAAGTAAGTGCAACATGTTATTTTTGACAGCTTGTAAGGCCATTGTAAGGATAAGTCAGTGGCTTCAGTTCCTGTTCTGTGGGTGCATTGTGAGGATTAAATGGGTACAATTATGTATTTTGTATACTTGTGCTGTATTTTTTTTACTACACAGTAATGTGTTGTGACTTTTTATTTATTTATTTATTTCAAAAGTTTCCTATTTTAACTTTGCTGTGGGTATGTGGGTGGTTACTTACTCTCAGATGGGAACAGCCACCATGTTGATTTATTTTTACTTCAGTTCTGTTTGTTTTAACTGAATACATCATAGTTGGTCAGTTTGTTTCTTCATGAGATGGATTTAGCCAACTATTTGCTTGTAAAGGCATGTATGTATTTGTACTTTGTGTACTGTTAGGTTAGTCCAGTCTGGTTTGAGGTTAAAGGTCCAGGAATGTGAGTCTTTAACTGTGAATTCCTGATAAGGATTGCTGCACATACGCTCTACAGTTATATACATTCAGATTCTTAGTGGCATTAATCCCCATTAGCCTAGTTAGGTACACCTGTCACAGTGGTCCATGATGGGAACACTTAGTGTCTCAAAGCTTATCAAACACTTGCCTTGCTTGACTCAGACAACATGCAGTCACAATCAGCCATGCAGTGGAAGACTGAGATACTGATTTATTTCTTGTGCATGTGCAATTTTTATGTGGAGCTCAACCGGTTTGCTGTTATTCATAGATTACTGTGAATATAACTGGTGATGCCAGAGATTGTAGTTTTGCTATCCCATCCTTTGTTATATAATCTCACATAAGTTCCCTGGTGTTTTTTTCATTACCTTACACATTCACAATTGCAGGCAGTATAGAAGTAGCAAACTCCTGTCACATTTCCAGAAATTGCAGGAAATGATGATTGATAGACACATATAAACAGAAAGTAAGGCAGGAGATGAGCAGTTTGGGTTCAGATCTGGAAGTAGGATGGTCAATCTAATGATGGCAGTGAGACAGATAGTGGAGAAGAAGCTAAAGATGAGGAAGGAGTCCAAATAAGCATTCCCAGACTTGCAGAAAGCTTCTGACAAAGCTGATTTCGTCCCTGAAACACTGATAGAAATAGTGCAGACTATGTGGAAGGAGCCAATGGCACAAGTACTAACAGTGTTCGGATTTGCAGAGGAGTTCCCAGTGGGGTTGGGTGTGCATCAAGGCTGAGCTCTGAGCTCACTGTTGTTTATACTGGTGATGGACTACAGTAACAAACTGGTTGGAGGGGACAAGTCAACAAAGCTGATGTACACAGATGATGTATCATTACAAGCAGACTGTGAACAAGAAGTTCAGCAAATGATCAGGGTGTGAATACAAACTGAAGTCATGCTGAATGAAATTGAGTACGGACAAGAGAGTTGTCATAGCAGCAAATGGAGAAATCAGAAGAAGCAGAAAATTGTGACTGAAGGGAAGATAACAGAAGAGGAAAACAGTTTCAAGTATCTGTGAAGGGTTGTTGAGGAGAAGGCAAGTCTGAATAGGTGGGGGGACAAAGCTAGAATCAGATGGCGCTGCAGCCAAATGGCACAGAGTGTGAGAGAGTGTGTGTGACAGAATAATGTCAAAGAAGCTGAAAAGTAAGGTGCACAAACCCACGTTATGAACAACACTTCTTTATGGTACAAAAACCTGGGCAGTAAAGGCTGAGCAGTTAAGGAAGGTGGACGTGATGGGCATGAAGTGACTTAGATAATGATTGTATGCACACTGTGGGACACATGAATGAAATGATGACATCAGAGTAGTTAAGGAAAGTAGACGTGATGGGCATGAAGTGACTTAGATAATGGTTGGATGCACACTGTAGAACACATGAATGAAATGATAACATCATTGCAGATGTCAAAGCAGCTTCAGTTGCAAAGAAGGTAAAAACAAGCAGATTACAGTGTTTCAGACACATGTTCAGAAAAACAGAAGTCAATGTGGTGGAAGGAGGATAATGCTGATATGCATTATTATGGGTATGTGGTGACGACATTTGGAATGTAGAGTTGGTACTGTGTCTGTGATCGACATTTGAAATGTAGGGAGGTACTGTGTCTGAGATAACAGAACAGGTTATGGAGATGGAATATGTAGTATGGTTCATATTACATTCCAGGAATCACTGCCTTTCCTGGCACCCCCTGACAGATACTTGCTTTGTTAGCTTCCAGCAAATGTGTTATCTACTACCATAACACCCCACTTTTGCTAGGCTAAACAAGAGTATTGTGGCCCCATGAGGTTTACACACAATGAGCTGAATTGTAAGCTACATCACTTTGACCTCCGCGAGCGAGCGTGCGCACGTCTATGGATATATATAACAGATATGTGTACTGATTCCAATGTTCATGGGAGGCTGTTAGGCTAATGGCCGTAGAGATTCTTCCCTTTTTTACAGCTCTCCATTATGACTTTATTTAACAGCAAATGATCCTTTGTTCCATATGACTTTTTTTATCATACTTTTGTTCTATTGCCATGACTGAGTTTTCTTCTAACCGACTATAAACACTTGTCAGCATCAGTTCCAGTATGTAGTTTATACATCATCGGAAGGCAAGCTATTGGTCTATAGTTTTTAGGATAGCTTGCAGGTTCACTCTTAAGTACGCACGAGTATTGTTTTTCCTGTTAACCAGGCTGGTGTCTGTTCAGAGTGCTCATATAAATAGTTCTTACTCATGGCTAAATCCTCCTGTAAAGATGTTAATACTCTTAGCCAGAAGTTAGGTACTGCATTTGGGCCTGGGGATTTCCAATTAGAGGCTTTTCTTAACTTTGTTTCAATCTCTCTAGCTGTTACTTCATCCTATTTCATATCCTCTACATTTCAAATTCTTATTCTTTCTTTTCCTTCTTCTATCCATTTAGCATATTTGTTGTGTTCCACAAGACTTCATAGATATTTCTCCAAAATGTATCAATTTCTTCTTTTTTTGGTGGTGTTTCAATTCCTTTTACTTGTTTCCCACTTCATCAATAAATTGCTTATTTTGTACTTTTCCTTTAGTTTTATCTGCATATATTCTTAGTTTTACAGCCTATGCTGATATTTTAGTTTATTATTTGTGATAGTACACACTAGATCCAGATCTGTTCTGATACTGCGCATTGCTTTTATCACATCTATCTTTCTTAGTTTTTTTATTGATCTGTTCCCTCTTCTATACTCTAATGGTGACACGTCTTGTCTCAGTTGCTTTACAACTTTCTGTATTTGATACTTCCATGATGGCAATTGATTTCTCCCCTTCCTTTCTTTTACTGCCCTGTGTTTTTGTGGTAATACTTTATCTGGTATTAATTTTGCTGCACGGTAATGTATCCTATTTACTTCTGTTATATTACATAAATCTCTATGTACAGTCCTAATTACTGTGATCACTTATTTTATCAAACTTCTAACTCATTTTTTTTATAATGTCTCCAAGTCTTTTGGGTTTTTAATACCATAACGGGAAGGAACCCCATTCCTAAGTCAAAGTATGATTAAAGTTCATGAAATTAGTATTCTTCCAGTCTTTGATGTTAGCCAGGAGTGCTCTTCGCAGCACCCACAACATGCCCAGTAATATATTCTTCTGCAATTTGTAGAGTTACATGTTGCATGTTACATGTATTGGTAACATACCTAAATACAATTGTAGATTCTTTTTTCATAGGTTCAGAAATGTTTAGTATACTAACGACCACAAGGGCATTTTTAAGCCTAGCCATGTATTCCAAATCTCTGACAAGTTCTGATACCCTTGATAAGTATAAGCGTGGGTCTGGGAGATGAAACATTTACAGGTTACCAGGTTACCTATGCCCATTCAATACATAGGGGCCAAACCAGGGATGAATTTCCAGTTTCCCATCCAATTGTCCAAGTTGCACTTGAATAGGATTAGGGAGGAACTCTGTTTCACATTGTATGGGGAGCCTGTTCCACAGATGGGGTTGTCTCTAAGATACATACCTATCTCTCCAACAGGTCATACTTATATCACATGTAAGGGGTAAGGTTTACATGTTTAGAATGTGCTATTATGATACTGTTTCTTTTATGGATATGCAGGAGGTCCATCAGAGTGGGGTCTGAATGCTCTGTATGCCAGCCATAGGTCTCCCCTCAAAAGCCTGTAGGAGACAGAATACAGGGATAGGGCCTTGAGACGGTCTGCACAGGACATTTTACTTATGCTCTGGATTCTTTTACTGAGGAACCTCTGTGGACATTCCAGTTGTTGGATATGTCTGGATAGGTACATACCAAAGGGGGCACTGTACTCAATGATAGGTCTGATGAATGCCAAATACAGTGGAATAATGACTTCCATGGACTCGGATGACATACCTTTGTTTATAATTTGTGCAACATAAAATGATTTTCTCACCACTGTAGACATGTGATGGTCAAAGGCTAGATTACTATCTATGTGTGTGCCTAAGTCCCTGACTAATGGGTGCACTCTAAGGGGTATGTTGTCAATATGATAGTTACCAGGGATGGATGACTTCCCAAAGCATACTATTATGCATTTCTTGGCATTTAGTTTTAGTCCATGGCTTTGACACCAATTGTTTGTCTGTCAGCCCCTCCTGGAGAACATTTGTGTCAGTGTGAGATTCGATGACAGCTCCTAATTTGAAATCATCTGCAAATATAGTCAGAGACCACTGACATTGGCCTTGACTTCTGAGAAGTAAATGCCAAAAAGTGGTCCAAGGACTGATCCCTGAGGAACTCCACTTGTGCCTGGCCTCTTTGTACAGGTGGACTCCCCAATTCTAACTTACTGGATCCTGTCTGTGAGCCAGCTGGCTATTCACTGGGTGACATACGGGTTTGTACCTAACCTCTTGAGTTTGTCAACAATGCCTGAGTTGGCTATTGTGTCAAATGCCTTGGCCTAAGGCAGTGTGATCGCTTTTGCCCTCATCCATTGCTTTGGTGACCTTCACAAAGAAGTCCACCAGGTTGAGTAGGCATGATCTGCCCTTGTTGAAACCAAACTGGGTTGGGTCCAGTGTCTAGAGCAGGGGTCTGCAACCTGCGGCTCTTCCACCCTTCTGCAGTGGCTCCATGTAGCTTTGAAAAATAATGGCCACTATGCCACATGACACACACATACACACACACCAAGAGTGATCGAGTAAAGGATCTTAAGTATTGCTCTTATAAACTTATAAAATTTCTAGAATAACATGGTTTCTGTTGCCATGCATTCCACACACACTGAGGATGATTGAGCAATCCCCTGGCAGCAGCAATATCTCCTGAAAAGTTTCTATACCTCTCCACCATACCTCTGAAACTCTTACCACAAGAAATCTGGACAGAGCCAGAAATAAAGGGGGAACAAAGGAAGAACAATAGTGACAGATTTTAAATATTGCTGTTATAAACTTAAAATCTTGCTCGAATAACAGTTTCTGTTAACATGCATTTTTAACATGCATTTTCAACACACACACACAATTACCTCACAGCTGTACAGATTTTTGCAGAATGTCCTGATTTTTGACTCATATTTTGGTCTGTTTCTCATAAAATTGTGTTTTTTTTTCTGGCAAATCATTGAGGGTTGAAGTCAGAAAATATAGACAGACATTTGAGTTTCAGACTTTTGAAAATTCACACTAATGCAAAACCTGCTATTTTATCAACTTTCTAAGTTTGTAAGAGCCACATTTAAAAAGTGTCCCTATTTTTGTGCCTTTGTCCTCCCATTATTTATGGCTTTGTCCATATTTCTTGCAAGAGGCTGAGAGGTATGAGGCACACACATACACGCGTGTACACACACACACACACACACACCGAGTGACTGAGCGATCCCAATATAAATCCCAACAAAGGAACAAAAATAGGGATGGATTTTAAATATTGCTCTTATAAACATAGTTCTTTTAGATCTAATATAATAACTATATAAAACTTTATATGTTGCGTTGTCTTCATTTTAGGGGTTGAGTAGGTTTTGTGGCACCTGATGAACTTTATTTGGTGGGAGAGGGGCCAAAATGTCTCTTTTGATAGTGAAGGTTGCAGACCCCTGGTCTAGAGGTTTACTATATCTCGGTTGATTACCTCTATGATAATTATTTCCATGGCTTCACATGTACGAATAGTAAGACTTATGTGTCTCTAGTTTCCAGGGTCTGTAGATGGCCCATATTTGTGCAGAGGGATGACTGTTGCCTTTCTGCATTGATGAGGTACAAAGCCTGTTTGAAGGCTATAGTTAAATAGTAATTGCAGAGGCCCTGTTAGGTTATGTTTCATGCTATTTAGAAGGCATCCAGGGATATTGTCTGGGCCCACTGATGCAGTGTTCTTGGTCTTAGAGAGAGAGAGAGAGAGCATTAAGGAACTTTTCCCTAATGAAAGCAGGGGGAGCTATATTTGAGGATATTTCCTGAGGTAAGTTTGAGGGGGAGAGAGGGGCAAAGTTGGAGCTGAATTTATCAGCCAGGAAGTTTGCTATATCTTTTGGCTCAGTATAGGTGGCTTCATTTACAATAAGCTCTGCACACAATTGTGTACTGCTTTTTAGGTTGGGGACATAGCTAAAGAATGCTTTGTGGTTATCCTTGGCCTGGGAGGCCAAACTTACCTCAAATTTGGCTTTTGTAGACTTTATTTTTCCTCTGAGTTGTTTGTTTAGTTTGAGAGTGCTTTTATCCTGCTGGATGCTGCACCTCCTAATTTTTGCCATGATTTTTTTCTCCTGTTATACAGCCAATTGATTTTGTGATTCCACTAGGGTGGCTTGTTTTTTGAGTTAGATCTGTACTTCTTCCTGGTGGGTACAGCTGCCTCTATGCGATACATTATGGATACATATTGGAGAAAAATCTATGAAGTTTCCAATGAACATCGGAATCAGTGCACATATCTATTATATATACCCATAGATGCTTGTACAGGATTTCTGTGAACAGTTCTGCATAGGCAGCTGTGTTCTCAAGGTTTATGGGGGCTTGAAATTTTGCCAGGTTCTCACTTAATAGCAGGAGGTTAGCCTTAAAATAGTTCCTGAATATTCCAGGTTTAGCATGGGGGTCAAGGTTTTATTTTTACTTCAAAGGAGTCCATGGTCTGACCTTACCAGGGAAGGCATTACAGTAGGGAGTGTACAGCAGTCTCCCATATTAGCGAGGGCCAGATCCAGTATGACTGTACCTCTGGTTGGTGTATTGACTATCTGATCCAGGGAGTTTGTGTTTACAAAATCCAGGAATCTCTGTGCATGTACGTCCGTTGTCATACAGGATTCACAATTAATAGAGGGTAAATAAAGTCACCCACGAATATGGTATTGGGTTGGATGGTTAGTGTTTCTAATAAGTTTAAGTACAAGGTATGGGTTTCCTGGGTCATGGGGGACACCTATAACTTGCAAGGAAATGGTACTGGATTTTACCTATGGTGATTTGAACATGGAGCAGCTCAAGTGTATTGTCCTGTTTGACCAGCCTTCAAGTATATTTATTTTTGATGTAAACAAAGACACCTCTACCTTTGGTCACTGCCTTTGAAGCAGCTGACCTAAATGTGTGGAAGGCATTATAACCTTGCTCTGCTGGTGTGCTCTCATCAGCTTTAAACCATGTGTCAGTGACCACACAGATTTCAGCATTCTGTAGGGTAAAGAGAGCTTCTAGGGAGTGGAGTTCTTTTTGTGTAGACTCCTAGCATTGAGCAGTAACACCTTTAGATTTTCTTGGTTTTGATTTGCTGTGTCAGAAGTACTTTCAGTTTGGCATTGCTTGAAAAAGGCACTATGGGTGAAGACAATGTTTTAGCTAACATTCAAAAGCCTAGAGGGAAGAGGTGTAGACCGTCCCTGGCAAAGCAGTTTGGTCTGTTGACCATGTCTTTCCATGCTGACAAATATTGCACCCACTTAGAATGACACCAGAAACTAAGCCAATTATTAAAGTCAATCTTTTGTTTGTATTGTGGCATCATCCTTGGAGAAGATAACATGCTGCTCAATGCTCCTACTACTATTGGAACTGTCTGGGTATCTTTCTTCCACATTCCTCTTGTTTCTGCTTGCAAATCCTGATATTTTATGACTTTGTGTCTCTCTGTACGCAAGACACTGTAGTCACTGGGTGTAGCAATTTTAATGATCAGTGCTACTTTTGTCTTCTTTTCATGGACCACTGTATCTGGTTTTTTCGCACCTATCTTTTGAACTGCTAGCAATGGGTGATCCCATGTGATGTAGACTTCATTTTCTATGATGCTTTCTGGCTCATGTTTCCAGTGTTTGTCATCTACTTCAATATTATAATGTGTGCATAATGCCCAGTGTAAGACTCTTGCCACATCATTATACCTTTTGGTATACAGTCCTTCTACCAGTAGTATGTCACAACCAGCAACAAGTTGTGCGACTGTTTCCAATTATGTTTTACAAAACCTACATTTGTATGTTTCTCCCACTCATTCAATGGACTTTGAAAACCAATGTGTATGTAGCCCACTATCTTGGGCTGCCAATATTAACCTTTCATCTTTTGTGTTGAAGTCACCTGTCCTTAACCATTCCTGCATTTGATCCTGATCAACATGAAGTTCATAGGTAGGTACTAGGCTATTGGCCCTAGGGCCTATATAAGCCTACCCAAAAGGTATCCTGGCTTTTGCCACCCAAGAAAATTATTTTCCTGTGCCACTGTCGAGCAGAGCCACAGAAGTGATCCCGGGGTGAATGTCCTATTTCCCATCCAATCATCAAGATTTTTCTTGAAAAGTGCTAATGAGGAGCTTTGTTTGATATAGATAGGTAGTTTGTTCCAGAGTATGGGAAGTCTCTGGGACAGGAATCTATCCCTCCAGCATGTTCTGTTTGTTGTGGTGACAAGGTTTAGGTCCCTAGAGCGTGTAGCTTGGAGGGATTGGGATTTCTTTAAGTGAAGCATGTCCAACAGCTCTGAGTTTGACATAGCTTTGTATGTTAGGCAGAGATCGCCTGTGAGTAGGCGATATGTGATGGAGTAAAGCTGCAGTTTTTTGAGACGGTCTGCACAGGGCATCTGTTTGAGGCTGGTAATCCTCTTTGTGAGGTATTTCTGCAGCCTTTCCAGTTGTTGTAGATGTCTTGTGAGGTACATACCAAAAGGGCATTGTACTCTACAATGTGTCTAATGAGTGACGAGTAGAGGGGAGCAATGACCTCTTTTTTCCTGGATGAGAAACCTTTTGTGATGAGGTGTGCCACGTAGAAGGATTTCCTGACTGCTGTGGTGATGTGATTATCAAAGGAGAGACTACTGTCCACCTGTGTCACCAAGGTCTCTTATCGCACTTTCGGTGTTAAGTAGACTATCGCCTATGTGGTAGTTCATGGGTACAGAGTTCTTACCAAAAGGGATGACAATGCACTTTTTGGCATTGAGCTTGAGGCCATGGCTTTGACACCAGGCATCTGTCTCAGCGAGGCCCTTTTGTAGGATGTCCACATCTTTTGGAGTTTTGATTATGGCTGCTAGTTTGCAGTCATCTGCGAACTTCGTTAGCAGAAGACCTTCTGTGTTAGCCTGTACTTCAGAGAAGTAGAAACCAAACAGGAGAGGACCCAGGACTGAACCCTGTGGTACTCCACTTGTTATAGTAATGACTAGTCAGTCAGGGGTTTGACCCCTGTACTGTTAGATGTGTGACAGACGATGATTGGGTTTTAGTCTCCGAGTCCTTCTCTGATGTACTTTGCCTCTGTCTGTCCCTCCCACACACTCTCTGGTAGATGTGGAGGTGTCCACCTACTCAGCAGCAGCTTGTGTATTGTAAGTGATGGTCATGATCAGGTGATTGCCTCTGCAACTATTGCAATCCTCCTATAGCTGATTGCATGTGGAACAGCTGTGATGATGTTCCCATAGCCATTTGCATGAAAAACACAGTACAATATCTAGGAACATGATGTTGGTGTTTGCCCATGACAATCGCTGTGAGTGGTACCTGGATCTGGTGTTTGGTAAACGGCATCACAGATGATATCTGGATGTTCCTCAAACAACATACACAGTGGGAAATAGCCTAAAGACAGGAGGGTGATGTGCCAGACATGACTACAGTATGTAAGTGTAGTGATGCTTCATTGAGACTACTGCCTGTTTAACAAGTTGTGTGTGGTAATGGCTATTCTGCATGTTTTAAAACTGACAAGACAATGCTCTGTTTGTGAGGGAACCCCATCTGTAGGGCCATCTGTGGACTGGTCAGTGTGTGGAACCATTTGTTTCCTGTGTTACTCACTGAACACACATCTGTGAACAGCAGGAGCATAGTGTGAGGATTGTAGCCAGTACATGGTGATAGTGATGAGTTACTGCCATCGCATCCCTGACTAGACATATGTTTCATAAAACAGTGGTATGACAGACACTGCCTGGAGTTTTCAGTGACACGCCAATAATGGGCCACTGCTCATAGTTGCACTCACAAGTCTTCTACACTTTGTACAGATGTCAAGCAGTATATATGGATGTGTTGTGCTCCCTCTGCAAATGTATACCATCTGTTGTGTTGGGTTGATGGTCATATCTATGCATGCTGTTGTAAGTAATCCTGAATGCTGTTGACTATTACTAAGCCATATCTGTGTTTAAACTGCAACACCATAGGCTGTATGGGTTTGGAAGTCCCGACAGAACCTCCTGTCCAACTTCAGCTGGCCATGGCACTGGGCACCAGCACATCTGGGGCCCAGCCTTGGACCTCCACCTTGTTGGCTCTGCATCACCTTCTGGTGGTACCACCCCTGAGAATGGGGCTTGGCCCCCTGGGAGCAGGTCCAGACAGGAACATGTCCGCTGTCATACAGTCCCGGACATGGTGTGTAGGGGGCTCAATAAGGGGTTTCGAGGCCAGATATGCCAGCTCAAGGGCAGAGTGTCACATTTTCAGGTTGAGGCTGCCCCTCCTAGACAGAAGGATTTTCTCACCATCGTGGACACATGGTGATCAAAGTTCAGGTTACTGTCAACCTGAGTTCTCAAGTCCTTACCACTGGGTTTACTTTTAGGAGAGTGTTAGTGTAATTTGCCAGGGTGGTCAACTTCCCAAAGGGTACACATATACATTTTTTGGAACTGAGTATTAGGCTATATTTCTGGCACCAGTTACTTGTCTCTCAGACCCTCCTCAAAGATATTTACATCTTTAGAGGAATCAGTCATTGTACCCAACTTCCAGTCATCAGCAGATTTGGTCACCTAAAGACCCTCTATATTTTCTATGATGTCAGAGAAGTGTATTCCAAACAGGAGAGGTCCAAGTGCTGAGTCCTGTGGAACACCACTAGTAACAGGCCTAGTTGAGGAGCTGTATTCCCCCAGCCTAACTTCATGTGTCCTATCCATGTGCCATTTGACTATCCATCGGGTTACATAGTGATTTATAGTTTCATAGTTTCATAGTATAGTACTAGGCTATCTGCCCTGGGGCATTTGTAAGCCTAGCCATAGTGATGTGGCTTATGCCACCCCATGAAATGGATGTACAGAATAAATTTAGAATACTGTGCCTCTGTCTAGTAGTAACACAATGAAGGTCCCCTTATATAATAGAATTAGTTTACTGTGCCCCTGTCTAGCAGTGACACAGATGTGACCCCTGGGGTAAACCTATGATCTCCCATCCACTCATCAAGATTTCTCTTGAATAGAGTTAGTGAGGGCTCTGCCTAATATGAACTGGGATCTTGTTCCAGAGCATAGGAAGCCTCTGGGTTATGAATCTATCCCTCCAGCATGTCCTATTTATACTTGTGTTGAGATTTAAGTCTTTAGCTCTCGTGGTCCTGATGGACTTGGATTTTTTGAGGTGGAGCATGTCCATTAGATCCTGATTGGACATGGCCTTGTACGTCAGGCAGAGATCACCTCTGAGCAGGCGGTATGATACTGAATAGAGCTGAAGTTTCTTTAGTCTGGCAGATTATGACATATGTTTAAGACCCTTGATCCTCTTGGTGAGGAACTTTTGGGGTCTCTCCAGCTGTTGCAAATGTCGGGTGAGATACATCCCAAATGGGGCATTGTACTCAATCATGGGTCTGATGAGGGAGGAATATAGGGGTACAATGACACCCATGGATCTAGATGTGAAACCCTTCATGATGAGGTGTGCAAGGTAGAATGTTCTTCTAACTACTTTGGCAATGTGGGTATCAAATGAGAGGTTACTGTCAACCTGGGTCCCTAGGTCTCTGATTACCTCTTCCGCACTCAATGGATTACTGTCTATGTGGTAATTTGTGGGTACTTTGTTTTTCCCAAAGGGTATGACTATACATTTTTGGCATTTAGTTTAAGGCCATGGCTCTGGCATCAGTTATCCATTTCTGTGAGGCCTCTTTGAAGGATGTTTGTGTCTGCTGGTGTATCAATTATGGCACCTAGTTTGCAGTCATCTGCGAACTTTGTCAGCCACAGCCCTCCCATGTTTGCTTTAACATCTGAGAAATAAATGCCGAACAAGAGGGACACCACTTGTGACTGGCTTTGAGTCTGACATTGCTCCAGCGACTTTAACCCTGTGGGTTCTGTCCTTGAGCCAGTTTGCAACCCATCTTGTGACATATGGGTTTACATTTAAGCTGTTGAGTTTGTCTATGATGCCTGAGTGGGGTATTGTGTCAAAGGCCTTTGCCAAGTCAAGGTAGGCTGTATGGACTGCCTTGCCCTCATCAATGGCTCTAGTGACTGTTTCAAAAGTCAACCAGGTTTAAAAGGCAGGATCTGCCCTTGACAAAGCCAAACTGGGTGGGATCAAGTGTCTGTAGGTCCCCAATGTCTCTGTTTATGAGTTCCATAATGATTCTTTCCATAGCTTTGCAGACCAGGCTGGTTAAGCTTATGGGGCGGTAGTTTCCAGGGTCTGTAGAAGCACTCCCTTGTGAAGTGGGACCACTGTTGCTGTATGCCACTGTTCAGGTACATATCCTGTAGTAAGGCTAAGGTTAAACAGCAGCCTTATGTGTGGGTTTAGTTCCTCTTGGAGTTCATGTAGCACACAGCCCGGCATACCGTCAGGTCCCATTGATGCTGTGTTTTTGCTTTGTTTAGGGCTGTTCTCACCTGGGCATCTGAGATGACAGGGAGAGATTACATTCTGCTGGGATAAGTATTTCTTCTTTTGGGGGTGGGGAGGAGAAATTTGCACTGAACCTGTCTGCCAGAATGTTGGCAATATCTGTGGGTTCAGTGTATTTTTATTGTTGTGAACTAACTCTGAGCATATCTGAGGGTTTCCACCCAGGTTTCTAACATAGCTAAAGAAGGCCTTGTGATTGTCTTTTTAGTGTCTTTAGCGATTTTTCTCTCAAAGTTGGCCTTGGATGATTTTATGAGAGAACATAGTTTTCTGCTAATGTACTGATCAGAGATGTCTTCCCTTTCATGGGATTTTGCTCTGTCATGTAGTAGCTTCCTCCTCCTGTTGTACAATTTGTTTATGGCTGGGGTCCACCAGACAGGATGCTTACCTCTGGGGGATGGGTCTTGGTTTTATTTGGGATTGCATGATCCATGCATTCTAGAAGGTGTCCATAGAAGGCATTTGTGCAAAGGATTCAGCAGTGTGGGATTTGGTTTCCACTGGCCCAGTGGGCCTTGAAGGATACCACTTCAGTCTTAAGAAGTGTGAAGTCTGCTTTTGAGAAGTTCTTCACTGTGGTCTTTTGTGCAGGGGATGGAGGTGGGATGTGGATTTCCAGGGTGATTAATTTATGGTCTGATCTTACCAAAGAGGGATATACTTCTGGTGTGGAGCATTTTGTCCCCATGTTTGTGATGATCAGGTCTAGTATATTATCTCCTCAAGTGGGAATGGTGACTAGTTGTACCATTGCATTTGAGTTTATGAATTCTAGGAACCTTTGGGCTAGGGTGTTGGGGCTTGAATAATGTTCCCAATCTATGTTTGGGTAGTTGAAGTCTCCCAATATGATGGTATTTTGAGAGACATTCATATCCTCCAATGTCTTCAGGAAGGCTGTGTGGGGTTCCTGAGTTTGGGAGGGTGGTCTGTAGCATGCTACAAACTGTATAGCAGTTTTGCCTATGGTTAGTTGCACCTGGATGGTCTCTGATGCTTCATGTGTTGCCACTAACCTGGAGGTGTGGGTATCTTTGATGAATATGGATACTCCCCTTCCTTTGTGGTTCGGTCCAAGTTTTGGGGCCGGAAAGCATGATATGAGGTAAAACCTGATAGTGCTGGGGTGCTCTCAGGAGCCTTGAACCAGGTTTCAGTCACTGCACAGACATCGATGTTCTCCATGCTGAGGAGGGCATCAAGTGCCTGCATCTTGAGGTTTAGACTTCTGGCATTGAGCAGCATTACCCTTAGTTTTTTTCCACTTGTGTTTTCTAGGGAGGTAGGTTTGTCATTTGAGCCTTGACTATCCATCGGGTTACATAGTGATTTATGTCTACATTTTTTAGATTGTATATAATACCTAAGTGAGGCAGTGTGTTGAATGCCTTTACCAGGTTGAGGTAGGCCATATGAACTTTTTTGCCAGACATTCATGCTTCAAGTGGCATTCTCACAGTAGTCCACTGGGTTTAGTAGGTGTGACCTACCCTTGAAGAAACTGAACTGGGATGGGTCCAGTGTTTGAAGATTTCCAATGTATTTATTAGATCCATGATAACTTTTTCTATGGCCTTGCATATAAGACTAGTCCAGCTTATGGGTCTGTTGATGGTCCACCTTTATGTAGAGGGATGACCATTGCAGTCCTGTGTTCCCTAAGGATGAAGCCTGTCTGGAGACTGTGGCTGAATGGAGGTTCTAGTTGGCCTGACATGTCATGTAGCTAACTATTTAGGAGGCATCCCTCAATGTTATCAGGGCCCATTGCTGTAGTGTGTTTAGCTCTGGAGAGGGCAGTGAGGACCTGATTACTAACAGTAGGCATATAAGTGGTAGAGGGTATTTCCTGTGGAGTAACTAGTCATCTTCGAGTCATATGGACTCTGTCTTCTACTTGTACCGTAATGCTGTTGTATAACACTTTTTAGTAAAGTTACTGTCCTCTACTATTTTATCTTGGAGTTTGGTAACTACTTTAGCCATTTAAATGTTTCTATCAAGGCTTTTCTGTCTGCACTATAAGGCTGAGAGGTATGCCTTCAGTTCATAGGTAGGTACTAGGCTATCGGGCCTAGGGCCTATACAAGCCTAGCCATAACGATTCCATGGCTATTGCTTCCCACAAATATTTGCTTTCCTGGACTCCTGTCTAGCAGGGCTACTGGTGTGATCCCCAGGGTGAATTTCCTATCTCCCATCCAATCGTCAAGGTTCCTCTTGAAGACATGTATGGGCAGCCTATTTCAGAGTATGGGGAGTGTCTGGGTCAGAAACCTATTCCTCTGGCATGTTCTATTCATCGTGATGACAAGGTTAAGATCCCTGGAGCATGTGGCTCAGAGGGATTGGGATTAGCATGTCCGACAACTCTGGATTTGACATGGCCTTGTATGTTAGGCAGAGATCGCCTATGAGTTGGCGATATGCGACAGAGTATAGCTGGAGTTTCTTTACATGGTCAGCCTAAGGCATCTGCTTTAGGCCTGTGATTCTTTTTGTGAGGTATTTCTGCGGCCTTACTAGTTGTTGCAGATGTCTTGTGAGGTACATGCCAAACAGGGCATTGTATTCTATAATGGGTCTAATGAGGGATGAGTACAGAGGGACAATGACCTCCTTTTTTCTAGATGAAAAGCCCTTAGTGATGAGGTGTGCAACATAAAAGGATTTTCTAACTGTTGTGGCTATGTGGTTATTAAAGGTGAGACCACTGTCCACCTGTGTCCCTAGGTCTCTTATCACACTTTCGGTGTTTAGTGTATTGCCACCTATGTGGTAGTTCACAGGTTCGTGTTTTTTCCAAAGGGGACAACTATACATTTTTTGGCATTTAGCTTGAGTCCATAGCTCTGGCACCAGGCATCTGTTTTGGTAAGGCCCTTTTGTAGTATATCCACATCATTTGGGGATTCAGTAATGGCTTCCAGCTTGCAGTCATCTGCAAACTTTGTAAGCCAGAGTCCCTTGGTGTTGGCCTGTACTTCAGAGAAGTAGATGCCAAACAAGAGTGGTCCCAGGACAGAACCCTGTGGTACAACACTTGTCACTTGTCTGGAGCTGGATTTGGAGTCTGCTACTTTTCCAGTGTGTGTTCTGTTAGTAAGCCAGTTTGCAACCCATTGAGGGATGTAGGGATTAATGCCCAGCTTTGTAAGTTTATCTATGATTCCAGAGTGGGGGGTAGTGTCAAAAGCCTTGTCAAGGTCCATGTAGGCTGTGTGATCCACCTTACCCTCATCCACGGCTCTGGAGACTGATTCAAAGAAGTCGGTCAGGTTCAGCAGGCAAGATCGGCCCTTCACAAACTCAAACTTGGTGGGGTCCAGTGTTTGAAGGTTGCCAATGTCTTTGTTTATAAGTTCCATGATAATATGTTCCATGGCCATGCAGATCAGGCTCGTCAGACTGATGGGATGGTAGTTCCCGGGATCCAAAGTGGATTCACCCTTGTTGAGTGGGATGACTGTAGCTGTGCGCCACTCTGTGGGCACGAAGCCTGTGGTGAGTTATAACTGAAATGTCATGAAATCACAAGAAAGTAACTGCATTTATTGCATGTATATTCTTATAGACTAGACAGACTTTTTGTGCCTAATTATCACTAGCCAGTTCAATTTTATACATACATAAGTAGAGAGACATACATATCCATGTGAAATTTCAGTTTAATTTATTTTACACAATAAAGTAAGCAAGCAGACACACAGCTTCCATGTGAAGTCATAGTTTTATTTATTTGACTGTTTCATAACTATCATATGTAGGCATAGACAGATATTTTCGATGTAGCAGGTCAAAAATGAAACAATCTAAATCACAAGTGAAATCAAGTGTGATATTTTGTTGCAAAAAGAAAACTGCTGATGAATCACTACACTGAAAGACATCTATAATACACGCTCACTAGTTCAAGGAACACCATTGCACATAAAACTAGCAATAGAGAGATACTTCTATACTTAACATAGCCACTCAGTTAAACAGCTTATTTATGCAACAATAGAGATATTCTTTTATAATTAGCATAGCCACTCTATTAAACAGCTCATTTATATTTATACATTTTACATATGTACATAACATACACATATTTCAGGCATGAGCAAAAATGCCATTCTTGCCTGCAAAGTTGTAGTTATAGTTTGACCTAATTTTCATTTTTTATATTTGTTCAACTATCATCTTGCTTGAATGCCACTTCTGCATTTCGCCCAACTGTTTAACATCCATTCTGAGAGTGGTATGATTCTTTATTCTATTTACAATTTTTGGTTTATCTCTTGCACCATGGAGCTCAGGTTGTAACTCAAAAGGGTCTGTCAGCCTCCCATTTGCATGGTTATCAAGCTGCAATTAATAAGTACACAAACAATTAAACAAACAGCTGAACAAAAAAATAAGGGGAAAAATAAACGATTTCAGACTGAGGTTAAGTTTAATTCATGGTACCTTGGAGAGTACAGCACACGTTTGTTGTTTTCATTACGTGCTTCTTCCTCTTTTTTAAGCTTTTTGCCAGTTATGGGTCACCACAGCAGATCACCTGTCCACTCATTATGGGCAGTGGAGTTTTACGGTGTCAGGTTGCCAACCCGGCGCTCAACCTTCCACAGAAGGCATACACATGCACACACTCACACCTAGGGCCAATTTAGAGTGTCCAGTCTACCTACAGCATGTCTTTGGGATGTGGGAGGAAACCGGAGCACACGGAGGAAACCCACGCAACCACAGGGAGGACATGCAGACTCCGCACAGAAGGCACCCCAGCTGCGAATCGAAGCAGAGAACCTCTTGCTGTGAGGTTGCAATGCTAACCGATGCACCACCAAGGTACATGCTGAAGTAAACAATTAAATGTTTGTTTACAGGTACCTTGTTATGTGAGTATAGAGTTGATACGCTTACAAGACATAAAACACAGTAGGGAGTATTCTAAAAGGAAAAAATAGAACAGTGTTTACAGCTAAACTATGCAGTCAGTGTTGACATGCAGGGTATTTGCAATTCAGAGATATCTATCTGTATCACAATCATGGTAGTATGATAATTGGTGTGGTCAGTAGTATATATTAATGACCATATAATGACATTCAAATGAGATGGCTTATAGAAATGCATTCATCAATAAACTGATGTTTTTGTCTGCATGTATATTCTATATGCAGCATGCACATTGGTAAGTGTATATATATATATATATATATATATATATATATATATATATATATATATATATATATAATGTTAAGAAGTTCATAGGTATGTACTATGCATGCAGTTCAAAAGACCATTAATAAGCATAGCCAGCTAAGACCAAGCACTGTTTTGTGAGTTAAGCTTCATGGTCAAGAAGCACCATGCTATATACCCATATGATTTCCAGGCTGTTCATTCAGAATATTAATGAATACAGACCATGTCTAGGATTGCTTGACATGCATAGGAAGTTGATTCAATAAGAAAAGGATTCCTTGGGATAGAAATCTGTTGTGCCAGCCATGTGCCATTTCTGTGTCTATAACAGATTACAGTCTTTGCTGCGGGTGTTCATGATGGTGTGCATGTTGCATAGCTGTAAGAGGTCAAGCAGGGTAGAATATGCCATGTACCATATGGATGGACAGCAGTCTGTCTGCTGAAGAATGGCATACAGAGCAAGAACTGCACATATCAAAAATGACATTTGAACCCTTGATTTAAGAATCACCATGAATAGCAGGCAACAGTAAGGATTGTGGAAGGGTGTACAACTGAAAACTGTGTAGCATCAGTGTAAATAGGATAATGTTGCCTTTAACACACATTTTACATGTTACACCTTTTGTACTACAATAGGTCACAGGTAATGTCAGCATGTATATATATATATATATATATATATATATATATACACACATACATGCAGGAAGCTCCAGTCAACAAAAGGTATTATTGGAAGGTGCAATATGTGTCTTACAGGTAAACAAATTCAGCAATAGGTGTTACTGCAACTGCTTGAATAAAACAACGAAATATACACCAGGATCTTTATTAAATAAAGCTTTCGGGTCTACACCTTCCATCAGTATAACTTAACATATAAAAAATCACCATTTAAATAGGAGAACATAAAATCACATGCTTCAACCCAACCCACCTAACAATAAAAATTTAAAGCTACAATGAATCAATAAATATATGCAAAGTAGCACATAAAAAATCACATCTATAGAGCATATATATTTTTATAAATAAACAATTTTATACTGTTTCATATGAAATCACATGCACAATACTTAAAAATTAATAATTAATAATTAAAACTTAAACTTATAAAACTTCTCTCTGTCTTTTAGCCAGAAGGGGCTTTAGACTAACTGAATTATTTAGGCCTGGGGCTACATCAGCTTGAAGTCTAATAATCCATTCTAGTTCTTTCAATTCCAATAAATTATTAATGTCACCCTTCCTCAGACCTACCTCTACCTTACAAAGGACCCTAAATCTAAAAGTATGTCCCACACCTTCATCCAATATATGCTTACTTAAGGCATTGGTGGGCAACTTCCTCCTGATTTCAGACCTGTGTTCCACCATTCTCTCCCTCAATTTTCTTATAGTTTTGCCTACATAGAATGAGGTGCAACACACACAAGTAGCCAAATATACTACTCTCTCCTCATTACAAGCAGTAATTGTTCTCATGGTAAATATCTCATTAGTTATAGGATGTGTAAATGTAGCATCACCTGTATAAATGTCATTGCAACAAGTACAATTATAGCATTTCACTGCTTTAGCCACCCTTCTATCATCTCCATTTTTATTCTGAAAATCCTTGTAGCACAATTTCTGTTTCAAAGCTTCAGAGCTCCTATAGGCGAACCTAGGTTTATCACCTACTATAGACCTAATCTCAGGCATAGCCATTAAAATTGTCCAATTCTTCTCAATTATGCTACAAACACTATGAGAATTTAGGTTATAAGTTGTCAAGTACCTAACAGCAATATTATTACCCAACATCACCTGTCTAGTAGCACTATTCTCACTACAGCCTCGTAATATAGGTTTATACCTGGACTCTCTTTCAATAATTATATCTTTAATTACTTTATTTATAAATTCCTTCAAATAACCACTCTTCTCAAACTCCATTGCCATAGCATTTACCTGCTCTTGAAACACTTCATCCTTTGTATTTAATTTACTCAGCCTAATAAACTGTGCTTTCAATGTTCCTTTGAAAATATGAGGGGCATGCATGCTGTTTTTATTAACATACCTAAGGGCATCAACATCTTTTCTAAACACCTTGGATTCCAAAATATTACATTCCTTAAAAATTGTTACATCCAAAAAATTCATAACACTATCTGAAGTTTCCATCTTGAAACTCAGGAAACTAGTTGAATCATTCAAGTACTGCAAATACAGATCCAACTCCAGCAAAGTACCCTTCCATAACATAAAGCAATCATCTACAAATCTCTTATAGAATGACACACATTTGTTGAACTCAATACTCTTATCTAAAATAACCCTTTTCTCCCATTCATAAAGTACAATGTTGGCATAGGTGTTGGCAACGGGCGTACCCATTGCCACACCTGTTAATTGAAGGAAAGGTTCACCATCAAAAATAAACACATGTAATAAAACAACTTCTAAAAGAGAACAAATAGTCTCAATGTCTCTTCCATTCATTTTAACCTCTTGACATAAAAAGTCACGTATGGCATTAACACCATATTCGTTAGGTATTACTGTGAAAAGTGAAGCAATATCCAGGGTAGCCAAAATGCAGTTATCCATATTATTAATAGACTGCCATTCATATAAGCTATTCAAAAAATCATTTGTATCTTTAAGCACAGTTGTACATACTTTCAAATACTTCCCCAAGACGCCCTGCAGGTATTTCGAAACAGGTTCAGTGACCCAACCTCCACCAGAAACAATAGGCCTCGGGGGGGGGGTCACTAATACTTTTATGTATCTTGGGTATACCATATATTTGGGGAATTCTTGGGCAAGGAACAGTTAGATAATTAAATAAATCTATACTTATATCATCATTTATTTGAAGGTCATAAATGACCATATTCACTTCACTAATTAATCTTTGTACTTCAGCAAAAGAAATCTTTTTAAAAGTGGTGACATCATACAAAAGATCTTTAAACCTCATAAAATAATCATCTCTATCCATCACCACCACTGCTCCCCCTTTATCAGCTTGCTTAATTATTATACTAGTACACATTTGCAACTGTCTTAAGGCCATAAATTCAGAACATGATATATTATAAACATTCTTACGCACTAAATTGCTCTTATAATACTTCCGTAATTCACATTCAACAATATTTGAAAATGCATTCAAAATGGGACATAATACTGGCATAAATGTACTCGATCTTTTAAATAAAGATGTATTCAGCATATTATCTTTAAAAATCATTTTGAGACTTATATTGCATAAAAATTTTAAATCAATAATTGCCTTAACTATATCATCCCTAGCATTAGGGATGAATTTCAACCCCTTCGCGAGCAAAGAGAGCTGGGGTTCTGTTAAAACTAGTTTTGAAATATTAACAGTACTTTTACTTAGTCCATTGCTTGAATAGCGGGGTTGTTCAATAATTGCAAACTGTTGTTCCGTATCAATGTCTCCAACAGAACAACTCACATTTTTGCACAAAGTCCCTACAGAGATAAAGTTCTCACCAGCATTAATAAAACAGACTAGCGTTTTGCGGTCTTGTTGTGTAACAAAGGACTGCTCCCTTTCCTCTTCATCGACAGCATTTGTTGCTGTTGTTGCTGATGGATTGAATGGGAGTCCAGCGATTTTACTTGTATAGCAACCTTCTCTGGCTGCTTCAATAAAAAAGGAGAGAAGGAAGTAATCTCCCTTTGTAGAGATTTTTTAGTTAACTCGAGTACATTAGTCGACGAACTCTCCTTCACTTTGGGACGCACAGAATCATTCCAACTACCCACAGCAACGTCACTACCAGACGGTGCCTCCTGTAGCACGTTCTCATCATTTAAAGCTACATTCACTTTTTCCACAGCAACAGGTTTTGAAGCGGATTTCGTTGGTACAGTATTAAGTATAGCACCAGTGCTCACATTATTCATTGGTTGATCAAACACATCAAGCAGATCCAATGAACCCAGCCTGTTACTAAACTTATTACGATTGTTTTTTGCCACCGATAGTTTTCTATTTGGGACAAATTGTTTAAGTTCTTCTCTGGGCCAAGAGAAGATTC
Source organism: Protopterus annectens (assembly GCF_019279795.1). Classification (NCBI taxonomy): domain Eukaryota; kingdom Metazoa; phylum Chordata; order Ceratodontiformes; family Protopteridae; genus Protopterus; species Protopterus annectens. Next base: position 953,311,071 of record NC_056734.1, on the reverse strand, counting down.
GATTCTGCTTAAAGTCATTAATGTCCCTTTGTAATTTATTCTTTTTCCTGGGTAACACCCAGGTTCTGCAAATAAAAGACAACAATGTTAGGAGTGGTAGAAGGAGGTTATTTTTCAGTTATCTTTCATAAGCATTTTAATTCCATCTTCCTGATTTCTTGATGTTCTCCCACAAAGTCCTTGTCCACTTTACATAAGAAGTTGCCGCTATGCTAAATGAGTGTGGAATCTAACTGAATGTGGGGGTATATGTTTGGGTCCAAGCTTCATCACTCCACTGCTTTCTTCAGTACAGCCTCACTTGAAGCTGGGTAAACAGGGTACCCTTCTCATGGCAGAGAACTGCTCCTTCTTAATTGCCACTCTATGATGAAACTGTATGAGTGAACTTCTATGTTGTAGGCACGGTGTTTGGTAATTTTGTAGCCATTGTACTACATTCCATTCTGTGGCCTCTGAGTCTGGAGTCAGCCACTGGTTCTTCACCTCTTCATCAGTCATAGTATATTCCTATTTATCCTTAGAATATTCTTAATTTGACCAGCTAAGTGCTCCACAATCCACATAGGGCTGCTACAGGCTATGAAAAACAATCTGTTGTATTACTGATGGCATATATTTTGGAGTTTGTCCCATAAGTCTCGCACTGCCTCCCCACGGCAGCCAGCTGATAGCTTGCCAGGTCTAATGTTGCCTTCAACTTGTTTTACTCAGCGTCTAACAGTAGCAGGGTGTGCGCCCTCCATTGTTTTACTGCTATGAGTCATACAACTAGACAATCTTGCACCTTTCTAGTGTCTCTAAACTGCAGTAGTGCCAGTTTGTAAGCCAACTAATAATTTATCTGTTATTGTCATACGTGCACTGATACTGTGAATGAATTTGTACCCACACAGGTACTGGAGCTATTTCCAATGCCACTCTGTTGATTTGAGCCCACTGTGAACCTATTTGCCATTACATAGTTGTAGTTCTTCCTGGATATGCAAGCAGAAGGCAAACAAGGTACTCCCAACTCAAAATCCGACAACGTAAGTATAGTTCAGGCAGGGAGCAATCAGAAAAAAGTGTGCCTGAACTATACTTATGTTGTCCGATTTTGAGTTGGGAGTACCTTGTTTGCCTTCTGTTTGCATATCCAGGAAGAACTACAACTATCGTCTTCTTCTTTCGTCTTTTTCCCAGTTAGGGGTCGCCACAGTGGATCACCTCTCCGCTCATGATTGGCAGTGGAGTTTTACTGTGTCGAGTTGCCAGCCCGGCGCCCAACCTTCCACAGAAGGCACACACACGCACACACTCACACCTAGGGCCAATTTAGAGTGTCCAATCCACCTACAGCATGTTTTACGATGTGGGAGGAAACGGGAGCACCCAGAGGAAAGCCACGCGACCACAGGGAGGACATGCAGACTCCGCACAGAAGGCACCCCAGCCGAGAATCGAACCAGAGAACCTCTTGCTGTGAGGCGGCAATGCTAACCACTGCACCACCGTGGCCACCCCAGAAAGAACTACAACTATAATGGCAAATTAATGTTTACATATAATTACTCTTGGCCACTTGCTGCTGAGCTTGCTTCCTCTTAAGTACCTCTCCCCACCAAATTCTCAGGGACATGGCAACAGTTATCCTGAAAAAAAATGCAGTGCAGTTTGAGTGTGTGCCAACTCAAGTAAGATTATCATCTCTAAAAATGTAGATGACTGAAAGCAAGAATACTCTTGTTACTTGACAGGTTCATAGGTGGTTACTAGGCTACTGACCCAAAGGTTTATATAACCCTAGCCGTGTGTACCCAATACAATACTAGAGAAACCCAATGTAAACGATCTAGCCTAAACTCAAAATCTTAGTTAGCAATGGCTGCCCATATCTAGGAGGGTCTTGGGTGAAATCCACAGCAAGGAATTTGTGGTTTCCCTTCCAGTCATCCAGGCTACAGTTAAACAGTGTCATAGAGGGGCTCTGTTTGATGTGAATTGATATCTTATTCCTGAGGAGTGGCAACCTCTGAGAGCGATATCTATCTCTCCAGCAGGTCCTATTTATGTCGTAGGCCAGGTTAAGGTTCCTGGGACAAGTGACACTTATCCCATTTGTCTTGTGGATGTGCAGCATTTCTATTAGGTGTGGGTATGAGATTGCTGTGCAGGTCAGATACAGATCTCCTCTAAGTAGTCTGTATACTACTGAGTAAAATGACAGTGACTTCAGTCTGTCAATGTATGACGTGGTGGAGACCATGTAATTTTCTTAGACATCTCTGAGGTCTCTCAAGTGGCTGCAGGTGCCAGGTAAGGTACATACAAAAGGAGCACTGTACTTGAGTATTGGCCTGATGAGGGGTGAGTACAAGGGAGTTATGACCTGTTTCACTCAAGGCAATGTCTTTGTTAATGAGGTGAGCAACACAGAATTCCTTCCTTATCACAGTGAGAAGTATATTCCAAACAATAGGGGTCCAGCACTGAAACCTGTGGAACTACACTGCTGACAGGTCTGCTGGTCAAGGGAAAGTCCCCATCTTTGAGTATGATCTGAAGGAGAGCCAGTTAGCAACCTACCTGACAACATAAGGGTTGATATTCAACTGGGAGAGCTTATCAATGATGCCCGAATGTGGGACTGTGTTGAAGGCCTTTGTTTATTTAAGGTAGGCTGTATGCACACACTTGCCTTTTATATGGCTCTGGTGATGTTTTTGAAGAAGTCTACCAGGTTTAACAGCTATGACCTGTCTTTGACAAAACCAAAATGGTCAGATCAAGGGTTTGGAGATCACCTATGTCCTTATTTACAGGGTCCATGAGAATTTGTTCCATGGCCTTACAGATAAGGCTAGTTAAGCTTATGGGTCTGTAGTTTCTGTAGTTTGAGTCACACTTTTAATATTCTTGTCAAGTGGCATATGACAAATGGGAAAAAAATCTTACTTGTAAAACTAGCAATAAAGGGTCAGTGACACAAATGCTGTTAGGAGCATACAAATACCTCCTGCATGCCAGTGTAGGAGTGTGTACATGTTTAGATCCACCAACACACCAGACATAAAGGTGTAGCTGCATCTATATACATAAGAAAAGACACACACAAGTTCATAGACAGATTTGTGCGTGTGTGTGTGTGTGTGTGTGTGTGTGTGTGTGTGTGTGTGTGTAGTGGATCAATAATGACAAAGATATACAGCAAATACATTTTAAACAACCAAAGCAATGCATATGATAAACACATAATGACACATGACAAATGCATTTAGTTATTTAAATTATCTATTTTCATCTTGATAAGGGGTAAGTGGTCTCATCAACACAGCCATCTGAGTCACAAAAGAAACAAGTCTGAGAAAAGTTATGAGAATTCCAATATTAACAGTGAAGTATACCACTAAAGCAATTGGGTGTACTGCATACAAAGTTTTAATAAAATACATGCATTGCTACATATCCAGCACATACAAATTTGACAGACATTCAGGAATGGCTTGAATTACAAGCCGGTCAGTAAGACATAGCAAGGCTATGGTTTTACAACCACATGAATATAAACTTAGGTTAGGTTACATATTGCACGCATACTTATGCGCACACATATGAAAATGTAGGGAAATACAGCCTCATCTTTCAAATGGTGACTGCTGTAACTCTCTTGCAGTCAAACATTCAGGGAAAGAGTGAAACATTTTATTGCAGCGCAGGGAAAAAAAAATAAATAAATTGAGTTGGATGGAATCACTATTATACAGACCGTTACTGTGTGATTCCTGAAAGGTGTCAGCTAAAGGGAAAATACTTTTAGTAAAAGTAACAAGATTCAGTTTCAATGTTGTCTGACATTCTTATTGAAATGTTATGAGATTTTATTCTTCTATTAGAACATTTGCAACTCAGTGGGTTTGTTTTCAAGAATCCGAATGTTCAAAGCAATGCTGTCTGTGAACTGAGGGGAAACTATTGTATAAATATATGTCGGCATGAGTACATGCACTAATAAGCAACACTATTGCTGAACATATGAAAAATAATTATCTGTAAAGCAAAAAAAAAAAGGCATGTTGCAACAAGCATGAAAAAAATACTATTGCCCAGTCTATAATCATTCCACTAAGTTTTACAAAAACAAGCTCATACTAAAGATGTAATTTCAGTGCTGCAAAGGATGCAGATTTGAGTGTGACTAGATCAACTAATCTAATGGCCTGTGGGTGGGGGAAGGGAAATACAAACAAACAGTAAAGTCTTAGCATTTCCTAATAACACAAACGTAAAAGATGACAATTACTGCACCTGATAAAAATAGGAGCACCAGTAATGAAAGCGCCAGTATATGTAAATGCAAAAATAAAACAAGTTTCTGGTAAAAGCTCCAAACAAAGAAAGTATGTGGTCTCACTCTGGGAAAGCCAAACAATCCAAAATGCAGTCCAAGTCTATTCAGACCAAGCACGTTGTTAATATCCCACAAGAAAAAGGCAATGATATATAAAATCAGGTTTATTTGGATCCTAAATCGGTTAGCGCTTTCGCATACAGCTTTGTCAAACCAAACAATGACCCTACAAAACAGCAGCTTTTTATACACATGCTCATTCATTAAAAATGCAACTAATTAAACAATCAATTAAAAGTTCTAAAAGATATACACCCACTATACAATATAAAGAGTTCATCAGGGCCAGCAAACTCAACAGCTACATACATAATTGACTAAAGGCATAATCCAAAACTATAGCTGAAAAAACTAATTAATAAACAAAAAACATATACAACTTAAATGCAAGAAAAATGCATGAGATACAAAATATAAACATATCATTTCAGCCTATTTCTCTTTTGTAACACTGGTTTTAGCGGAACCCTATCATTTAGACCAGGATGAATATGTGCCTTGGTCTTCATAATCCACTGAGCCTCCACTGACTCAGGTTCCTGATGTCACCTCCTCTAGGGTTAGATTCTATTACTTGTAAGGCTGAAAAAGTAAAACAATGATTAACATCTGTACTCAGAATATGTTTGGATAGAGCGTTGACCTAATGAAGTGAAGGAACTCGGACTTGGACGAGCTACCCCTATATTTTCAGATACTGGTATTAATGAATACAGGGTTAGAGCTAATGAGTCTGTACCTGTCAACACTGAAATAGTTAGGTACGCACTACATTATACGCAAGACATTCACTCTATAAAACATTCTGTTTCTAAGCATTGGGATATTCTTAGACTGGATGATACAGTCTCCAAACATATAGGTGAACATCCTAGTTTTGCATATATAACCAAAACGAATCTACACAGGTTATTATGTTGCTCTGAAAACACAAATGGGGAAGTCTCAACTGATTATATTGGCACTGTACCTTGTAATAATTGTAATTTTTGTAGATTTATTTCCAATGATTCTAGTTTTATACACCCTATTCACAGGGGAATTTTTTAACATCAGGGTTAATGCACATTGTGCAACTAGACATTTAGTTTACTTAGCTAGGTGTTCCATCTGCACTTCTTTTTATGTTGGAAAAACAGATAGAATGTTTAAGGAGCATATACGAGAACACCTCTATCAGATTTGCATTCAATCCAAGGTCAACGCTCTATCCAAACATATTCTGAGTACAGATGTTAATCATTGTTTTACTTTTTGCCACCACGTTGCCACCAGCTCGTGCCTTGAATTGTCCAAAACCACTGGGGTGGGTAAATATGGGCCTAGAGTCTATATAGGAACAAAAATTACAATGTTCACAAGGAACCCTGTGGTTGGTGGCTGTATTTTACAGCTTGAAAGCACAGGAAACACACTCCATTACCTAGCTACAGGTGAATTAAAGATGATCTGTTGTGAAACCCTGTAACAGCTGATATCCAAGCATTATGGGAATAGGGGGTATGTATGTTGACAGTATGAATGCCAGCATTTCATTTGTACTGAGATGCTAACTGGGGATCACGTTGAGAAAAAGTTTTCAAAATTATACAGTACTTCCATTGTAATAGCAAATTCACAAGGGTAGCTTGAACATGTAAAGCTGCACAATATCTGGATAGTGCAGGAGGCAATGTTCTAGGCATGCCACACCAAATATAAAGTAAGGTGTCCACTGACAAGGCTGTGGAGGAATTCCATGGTAAACAACCCATGCATTAATTAATGCCCAGATATCATCAATGAGACAGCATCAAGGTATGGATCCTGGATGATATACATACTAGGTATGCACAAGACCTGCAGAGGTACACTGGCTAAGATGATGGAACCTCGGAATGTGGCTTAGCATATTGCATAGTCATGGATCTTACAAAAGATCTTCAGGAAGACAACACCAAATTTAACTTTGAAGATCACTTTTTTGCCCATCAAGCTGGCAGTAGTACCTGATGAATAATCATCTGTGCCATGTCCACAGCAGCATTGACTAAGAGGTCTGAATGGCCATCAGATGTAAACAAAGTATGCAAAGGTGCAAGTGTCACTCATATACACAGCTCCAGCATGTTCTACAACTTGCTACAGACTGGAAGAGCAACAAGAAAGTGTTTGTAATGCCCACTAGTTCAGACTCCACCGCACCAGAAACATGAGTTACATGAACTTGCCATCATGGCAGTGTAGTCAATACCCTAGTCCTACAGTTATACCAAAACACAATATAAATCTGAGACATGTTCACACAGTAGACCAGCTGTGAGTATAGCATCTTACAGTATGAAAGACGAGAAAGTGGTGGACATACATGTTTTGGCTCCTATGGGATGTGGTTTTCCTGGTGCATCTATAACTACCTGCTCTTTATCAGCAAAATGACTACTTATTTGACTTTACTTCAGTTCAAATCAAATGTGATTTCGCATGACCTTTATGATGTCATTTAACATGGCAATAGGAAGCAGCATATTGATGACCGAGTTCTTAGAGTTATCAAAAACCTCCTGGTTGTGAGTGAAGAGGGAGCAATACCAATATTCACTGTTGGCTCTCCTTCATCCCACAATATCTGACTCTATGGAGTTTAGAATATTACTGAATTACAGGCATACTCACTGTTCTTTTTCCTTTCACAATCCTCAAATATTTTCTTACACCTGTGCTGCACAAAGCAGATAGTTTGTTGGCTGCATTCTACTTCAAGTTATCCTCTGAAGTGTGATGCCTCCTGTGGTTAATTTCTTGATCCTCTGTTGCACACAATCTACATCCTTCCTCTAGGAGATGCCATTTAAAGAAGGGTGAGAAAACATTGTCACTGTGCTGATGAAACTCAGTGATACTTCTCTTTTCAATTGGGAGGATATTGTCCCTACATTACACGAAAGCCAGGAGACCATAATTTGTTGAAAACTAAATCAATACAGAAAAGACAATAGCTATTTATTTATTGACCTTTGTTAACCAGGTTTGTCCAACTGGGCTTGTGGCCCATTTTCAGTGGAGATCCAAGAAGAAAAGCTCCAGTAGTACATTTTTAAACAAGTACAATTTTAAACAATATTGATATAATAGCAGTTATAGCAAAAACATTCACATATGTTGGGTTACATGCATAAAGTTGCATTAAAAAGTAGCTAAGTAACAATTTTACACTGATATAGTTCAATAGGTCAACAATAACATGTTTTGGTTTGTATAAAATTATGCAAAAGCATAGTAGACACATTGGAGAGAGAGGTGTAATGAGGTACTAAGTATGGTCCTTTTGAGGGTACATAAAGGGAAGGAAGACTAGGTGGGGTCATGGCAAGGGCAGGTTCTGGAATTGAGAAAATAAGCTTTTAGTTCATTTATAAAGTGTGAGGCGTGGGAGATTGAACATAAGTCAAGGGGAAGTTTGTTCCAAGCATGGGCAAGGGATTGTTTGCAGAGTAGTTTGCCTACTGACTTTTTTGGGTGGTAGATATAAAATAATTGTTGGTTAGAAGTACGGAGGGTCCGGGATGGAATGTAGATGGAGACTAAGGAAGATAGAGATGGACAGAAGGAGGGTTTATAAAGAATAGAGTGTAGCTTATGAAATTGATAATATAGCAGAAATTGGGGAAGTTTAAGCCATTGAAGAGAGTTTAAAGAAATGCAGTGGTGTGAGTTGCATGGGGAGTTAGTAATGAATCTGGTTATTTTATGGTAAGTATGGAGTTTGTTTAGAGTGGAGGCCTGGATATTGGTAAGAACTGGGGCAGCATATAAGAGGGAGGGGAAGAAGAGTGCCTGGCCCAGGGTAAGTTTAGATTCAGGGTTTAGGAATTTTTTGTTCCGATATAGCAGACCTAGTTTCTGGTTTGTTTTTTATACATTGGAGTATGTGTAGGTTGAACTTTACTTTATCGATAATGACCCCTAGGAGTTTTGTGTGGGTGTCATGTTGGATAGTTGTATTGTTAGAATATTTAATAAAAAAAGGAGGTTTTGTGATGAGAAAGAGAATGGAGAAGGAAAAGTAGGAGTTTGGTCTTTTTGGAATTTAGGATCAATAGGTTGTGAGAGAACCATTGTTCAGTGGATAGTAGGACCTGTTGTGTCAGGGAGTGTAGTCCTGTTGGGTCACGGAGTGTAGTTCAGGAATGTTATTTGAGATGGATATAAGTGTGGAGTCGTTGGCATACTGAATAAGGGAGAATTTTTTTGCATGAGGTGTAAAGATCATTGGTGAAGATGTTAAACAAAAGGGGTCCCAAGATGGAGCCTTGGGGAACACCAGTGGAAATGGGCAGGAAAGGTGAGGAGGATGAGAGCCATTTGACAGATTGTTCCCTGCCATAGGTAACTCTTAAACCAGGCAAGTGCGGAGGGGGTTAGGTGGAGATTTGCGAGTTTGGATAGTAGTAGAGGATGACAGACAGTATTGAAGGCTTTGGAGAGATCTAGGAAGAGACAGGAAATGAGTTTATTGTTGTCTAGGGCCTCTGCAATGATATGAGTGAAGGAGAGAAGGGCAGTGGAGGTGCTGTGGTGAGGACGAAATCCATGTTGGGTAGAGGTAAGTAAAGTGGTACGTGAGGAGGTGATTGAGAAGCTGCGAGTGAATCCATTTTTCTAATATCTTGGAAAGGGAGGACAGAATGGCAATGGGTCGGTAGTTTGTGGGGTCTGTGGAGTTTCCAGCTTTATGAAGAGGGATAGTAAAGAAAGATTTCCAAAGGGTGGGAACAGTTGATTCCAGAATAGATCAAATAATTAGTATAGATATAGGATAGGCAATTGAGTCAGCAGCAAGTTTGAGGAATGTAGGAGATAGATTGTCAGTGGAAGGAGAGCAAGGTTTTAACCGGAGTAGTAGATATTTGATGTAAGTAATGGGAACTGGCTCAAAAGAAAACAAAGTTGTGTTAGTGGGACTTGGAGGGGTGGGTGCCAAAGTAGAGTTTGGCTTAGAGGTTACCAGATTTTGGATGGAAGAGATAAAGTGTTTATTCAGGAGGCAAGTGGTTTCCTGAGAGGAAGAGTTAGGGTATGGGGAGGGATTAGAGGGCTTTCCAGGACAGAGGATGCTGTTGAGAGCTGAACAAAATCTTTGAGGATTGGATTTATTGTTAAGCTGAGCAGAGCTATAATGTAACTTTTTGTCATTAGTTGTATGTTTTTTTGCAAGGTTCCTCAGTTGCTTGTATTTTTGAAGAAGAGGTGGTTGTTTAGTTTTAGTCCAGGTTTTCCAAGCACTATCTTCTTGGTTTCATAAGGGACCTAGTCTCCTTGGAGAGCCAGGAAGCATGACTTGATTTTACTCTGATCTTCCTAGAGGGAGCTAAGGAGTTTAGAGTACTCATGAAGATGCTATAGAAAGTGCTTACAGCATCATTTAGGGGAAGGTAGGATGGACCAATCTATGTTGTGGAGAATGGAGTTAAATTTGGATGAATTGAAAGTCAATAGTTTGACAATCTTTGATAAGGTGGGGTTTAGGAATATGGGAGTAGTGTCTTAAGATGGTCGTAGGGAGATGATCACTGAGGGAGTCAGGTAAGGTGGTGGGATTGTGGTATTGGTGGGGGGAATTGGTAAGGATTCAGTCTATGATGGGGCTGGAGGTGGAATTTTTATTGAAGCGAGTGGGAGATGTTATAAGTTGGTGGATACTGAGTAGGGAGGAGTCAGTTGTGAGTTTGGACCAATCAATGTTGACATCACCAAGGATAAGTGTCTCATATGGTATGTTGTGGGAGAAACAGGATAGGATGTTTTCAAGAATGGGCAGATTGTTACCAGGAGGAAGGTGGATAGAGGCAATTGCAAGTTTTTTTGTGGGGATTCAGATGGCACTTAAGGATGATGGGCAATCACTAGTCATGTGTCTTCTAAAAAATGTGCAGCTCTCCTAACCTGCCCCATTATCTACTGGATAATAAATTGGAGAATGTATCAAGAATATAAAGTTTAATGTAATCATAGATAATTGGCTAATACCAAGTCAAAGACCAGGAGTCAAGTCATTTTTTTCCCCATCGGAAGAGCACACATTGATTTAAGCATTTGTTTCCATCACAAAATTGTCCACATGGCTTACAGATGAACCTTTTTTCTTTGACAATTACAGAACTAGAGTTAAAAGTTACTGAATTAATAATAATGATGTGGATTGGCTTACGGTATTAAGTGAAAAGTGTTTCATGTTTATATAAGATAAAATTGCTTGATAAATTGATTTATTTAAAAACTGGAAACAAAAGGCCAAAGAAATATGGAGATTCAGTCCATATCAAGATTAGTTAATATGCATTTGTAATATATGTTTGAAGTAACAAATGATTTTTTAACTTTGTATTTATCTTACTGAATTTTAAAACAAATGCAAATGGATATCTGTATGGAAATATGTGATCCAGAAAGGAAATAAGTTAACACACGAGTGAAGAGTGGGAAGGATCCAGAATAAATGTGACACATCATAAACTGCAGTCTAGTCTAAAAGGTCTGGCAAGCCATATCAGATTATATAGAAGGTAGTACTGGAATATTTATACATCAGCAAGGTCTTATGCCCCCCATATTGACATATTACAGAAATGAAAATCTGTATGTCATAAGAAAAGATAAGTCAAAATATGTCAGACATTTAATAAACTGAACAGCAGGAGGGGTGGTGAAATATGGAGGACAAAGTAACCTTCCGGGCTCTTCTCTTGTGGAAGCATTTGTAGGATCATATGTATTAGCAAGTGAAATTAAGTAAATAGCATTACTGCTGACAAATGGGGAAAACAAATATATGGGATGTGGGCAAATAATGTACATCCTTAAAACATTGTTTAAAATGTTTGTATGCAGTCCGGAATTTGAAGTGGTACTCATATAAACGATAAGGGATGAGGAAAAAAAACCTGTACAACAGCATATCTACTGAGAAAAGAAAGTGATATTAATAAAAAAAAACTTGAAATTAAGCAGTTTGAACATAATAAGGATCAGATCAGATTACAGACCACAAAAAGTAGAGGGAAGGAAAAATATAAAAGGGATGTGTAACATGTTTTTTTCCCTGTTTTATCCAACAATGAATTTTAACAAAATTGGCTCAGTGTGTTTAGATATATTAACAAGAAGAACACACTCCAAACCAGGAAAAGTAGAAAAATGAACTAAAAGACAAGTGGTAGGATGATAGGATCCTCTTTATTAAAACACACTTTAGCGCTTTCGTCAGTGGTATAAATGACTTCTTCAGGATTCTATACCATTGACGAAAGTGCTAAGTGTGTTTTAATAAAGAGAATCCATTGTCCTGCCACTTGTCTTTTGGTTCATTTTTCTACTTTCCGTGATTAGATACATTACTTTTAAGTAATACCTATAATAGTTCAAAAAAGGAGCAATATGTAATAATAAATCCAGATCTCTCAAACAACCAAAAAAACAGCAACAATTAAACATATCCATAACTACCATGAAATACAACACATTTAGTAACTTAATTTACTTATAATGGTCTGTGCAAAAGAACAGAGTGACATCAAATATTTAAGCAGATTTTTTAACTCTTCTGCAGTAGCATTGGGGAAGGATGTTATGTCACGGTGCATCTTTGGTATATAGATAAGTTGCGTTGGTAGGGTAGGGTAGTCTGAGAAAACATAGCTAAAGTAGGAATCAGTGGATTACAAACAATTACTGGCTTGATGTTGTATTGTTTGTTTCCTACTGAAAGTAAAACACTGTGGCCTACAAAACACTTACTTGTACTTTCAAACAAAAAGTTTGTCCACAAAATATTTTGGATAATTTTAATATGAAATTCTATAAAGCAGAATTAAAAGATATAAACAATATCAAAATAAGCTGTAAATATTTGATACCATGGCAGAACTTTATCTTTAAATATAAATGATTGGAATACTGGTAAGAAAATGTGGATTACTTAAATATCACAAGCTAATTAGATGTATTTTTCCTATAAGTAACTAATTTTTGCAAGGCGATAAAGAGCATTTTAAACCCAATCAATTGTAAATATTGGCTGATTTATCTTATAGGAGAAGGAGTAACATTAAGGAAAATAAAAGTATACCTCAAATAATACACAAGGATAAAGGAAGACTGTTTTGGTGAGTGCAGAATATTAAATCAGATATTAGCAAGCATGTACTAAATTCCAGGTTTGGGAGCCAAATATACAAAAACTGCTTGGGTGTTCACTTAAAGAATATGAAAGCTAATTTGTTACTGGGGTGATTTTTAATTGTATTTCAAACAGATCAGATTTTAATACATCTAAATAGCCAATAAAACCTGCATCAGCTAAAGCATTAACATGGAATACCTCATTAAACAATTTACATCATATAACACATTTAAATTTAAAATTTTATATACTTCCTTATGCATTCAGGACTCAAAGAACCACATCAATTTTGTTCTAGGATTAACTCACAAATATTTTGCCCCTTTCTGATTATACCACATGTATTTTCAAATTAGCAGTGACATAAGACACGTGTAATTGTAAACATAATTTCTTCACATACCACCAGGTTAAAGGAATTCAAAGACAGTTTTAATAAGAATTCATCATTTAATAATAAGACAATATTAATATAAACATTGTATAAAAATCATAGGTAGGAAAACTGGTCCAGAAATAAAATGACTTGCTTAAAATTTGAAGACAAGATTAATACAGCAATGCTAAAACTACAGAATGAATAAAAAATCTTTTTGGACCTTTCAAATGCTTTGAACAAAAATACTAATTTAAATACATAAGCATAAAACTGAAACAGCATTAAATAAAATTATATTTTCCTCATACAGAATGACACCTAAAGGATTACATTGCCTGGCAAATAGATCTAAAAAAAACCCAGTCAATCCATTTAAATTGGTATCATAAATAAAATTAATTTAAAATTCAAGAGTTATACTGAAACCCTAAATCATAATTCCAATAATTTATTATTAGATGAAGACCTGTTAGAAGTCTTTAAAAACAATTCTACCAAAACACTACCAAAAAGCATAAATATAAATTGAGAAAAAAAACATGTCTGCCAGGTAAAGCACCCTCACAGTACAAATCACTGCTTATAAAAATCACACAACTGAGAAGCGCACCATATGCTGTGTCGCCAAAAATACTCCAAATACTCCAGATGATCCAAAGGTTTAATATGGTAAAAACAAACAGACAAACAAGCTGCAGGTAGTAAGCGCTTTCACGTTAAAAATAACGCTTCATCAGACTTCAAAAGGCAACCTGACAAAATGCTCTTTATATACATTAAATGGCTTCACAGCTTAATTAAATCAACAAATCATATAATTAAAAATCAACAGCTAAATAGATAACGCTGTAGAGACTTGGAAACAGAAGCCAGGAACTTCACTTTTACAAAACTTTATGAATCTGAAATGCAGCACAACTGAAATAATAAGTATCCATAAAAAACAATAAAAATGTATATAAAAATATACAAGTGTAAACATATACACTCAATGTTAATATATACATAATAAAAATCAAAGCATTCCTAATGTTTCAGCGGTCTGCTCGCTAGAAAAGGTTTAAGTGTGATATTATCATTCAGTCCAAGTTTATGTGCTTGTAATTTTAAAATCCACTTACTCTCTCTCTCCTCCATATAATTTTTAATATTACCTAACTTACTGCTCCTGTAAACTATCTCAACTACTCTAAATTTAAAAATATGAGTAGATCCTTGTTCTACTGTATGTCGTGCCAAGGCATTGGTAATATTCCCTTTCTTAATGGCGTACATGTGCTCTCTTATGCGCTCACGTAGGGATCTATTTGTTTTGCCAACATAAAACTGTTTACAAAGCTGACATTCAGCAATGTATATGATGTTAGTGGTCTTACAATCAGCATATTGTTTGAAAACATAAGTGTGTCCAGTGACTGGATGTGTAAAACAATTAGAGTCAGCTATATGTTTGCACTGTTTACAAGAGTGGCAAGGAAAAGTACCTGTCCTCTTGGATGATTTCTTGTCAACATGCATCCTGTCATAACATAATAGTCTATTAAGTGATTTCATATTCCTATATGCTATGCGGGGTCTATCATCAATTAATGTCCTAATTTTGTCGTCCATCATCAAAAGTTTCCAATTGTTGTTTATTACTCGTGTAATGTGACTGTTTTTGGTGAAGGGAATAGTTAATCTATTGACAGATGGAGCACCAATGTCCCTGTTAGATGGTAAATAAACATCTGCCCTCTTAAAATATGGTAAACCTGGACCTGTTCTCTGCAAATCACCTTTTATGATATCATTATAAACTTCAGCTCTATTATAGCCTCTAGAAATGAAATTGTGGGCCAATTGTGTCTTGTGATGTTCATAGACAGTATCCTGGGTGGTCAACCTGGAGACCCTCAAAACCTGATTCTTCACTATGTTCCTATGAACATGTTTGGGATGCATGCTACTACGATGTAAAAGTTATTTTTCCAACATGGCTTCCTGTATAACTCTGTATCAATCCCAGTTGACCCCTTGAGCAGTAGGTTAGGTAATATTAAAAATTATACGGAGGAGAGAGAGAGTAAGTGGATTTTAAAATTACAAGCACATAAACTTGGACTGAATGAGAAGATCACACTTAAACCTTTTCTAGCGGGCAGACCGCTGAAACATTAGGAATGCTTTGATTTTTATTATGTATATATTAACATTGAGTGTATATGTTTACACTTGTATATTTTTATATACGTTTTTATTGTTTTTTATGAATACTTATTATTTCAGTTGTGCTGCATTTCAGATTCATGAAGTTTTGTAAAAGTGAAGTTCCTGGCTTCTGTTTCCAAGTCAGTTATTGGTTGCGCAACATATTTGATTATTACCTTTTCCTACAGCCATTGGGAAGAAATTAATAAGAAGAAATTAATAAATACTGGCTTCTCCAAATCGTGGTTTACTTGGGGCTTAGTGATTATGCAGGCCATGGGACTTTTTACAACCAATATTATTGTGACTTCATGAATCCATCTTTTTGATATTAAGATCTTTTCAAGTGGTCTAGTAATACAATTTTTTCTTTATACGCCAACTGGAAGCAAGACAATCACATTTATGGA
The DNA here is from genome assembly GCF_019279795.1 of Protopterus annectens. NCBI lineage: Eukaryota > Metazoa > Chordata > Ceratodontiformes > Protopteridae > Protopterus > Protopterus annectens. The sequence goes on along the minus strand of NC_056734.1, from coordinate 953,295,541 downwards.
CATATGATGTGTATTTGACTACAATCTTTTCTTTCAATTTTTGAAAAAAGATACATATGTAGTGGCACTTGACTTTTTAGTTTGTTCACCTATGTTTATGTCATACAGCCTTTACTTGTTTTTTGGTTGTAATTAGTCCAGATTCTCTAGTTTTCTAGGGGGCATTGTTTTTGCTGGTTATTGGACAAAGGCGTTAATTTAACAAAATCAGTTTAATTGATGCTATTAAAGTGTTTCTTGACTATGATTTAACACTCTGGTTGCTACCTAAATAGTTCCTGTTAATTCAAACAAATCTAGTGTAAATTTGACCTTTTGAACTATTTATATAAATATTTAGTGACATTATTTGGAGTTTTGCTCCAAGAGGAATTGGGTGTTTGGTATTATATAAACAACAGTTATTAGCATGGACCTTTTAATTATCTTAATGGGCCTCTCGGTTGATAAAGAGGACACTGATATTGTGAATCTAATAGAGCCCAATCACAAGTAGGGAATTCTGAAACAAGGGAAAATGACAACTGTAAAGCTTTCTTTGAGAATCTTTTTAAAAATATGAAAGCTTTAATGACATGTGTGTGGCATGTTAAGCTTTTTAAAGCGTATATGGAAAAAGTATTACACCTTGGGGGTTAAGAATCAGGATTAAGCCCCTTGTGGGCCAACTGGACCTTATTTTACTTACAGTTTGGTCTAAAACACAACAGAATTCCTCTATAGAATTTTGAAAATATTACATTTATTTTATGAACGTAGAGTTGATGGTCTCATTTTGGATGTTACTAAAATGTCTCAAGAGGCCACTAAATTTGAAAATTCACCTATGTACAAGGAACATCTTTAAAAACTTAGTGGTGATTTATTAAATTTTGAAAATAAATTAAGGGAATGGAAAATCCATAAATACAATAGGGATTGTCAGGACTATAGGGAGGTTCGACCCTTTGAAGCCAGAAAAAATGTTAAATTTGTCAGAAAGGAGGGTTTTAACCCAGGACAGAAACGTAAAAGGAAATCTATTTTAAAGAAATCAAATAGTGAAACATCAGGAGATGAGGGGTCGTCCCATACAGACATAGAAAGTACAGTTGTGTACCTACCATAAATGTAGATGTTCGAGTGTATTCACTGTTGCAGTCATTACTCTTGGGTTATCCTGCTGGTAGGCTACTCGCAGTCAGCCTGAATTCCAAAGTCTTGGTCCAGCGTCGGTTGCTGTCACCTCTTCCCTGACGTCGGACCACCAGGGTTATAAAAGATGCAGCCAATGCCATTTTCTTCAGTTTTTCTTGCCCCAGATGTCAGGTGCCTCCAAAAGGGTAGGCTAAAAAAATTATGCCAATAAACATGCATACACTAAAGTAAACATTTCCTTAATCTACAAGCAAATACACCACATAGGTTGTATAGAATAGGTAAGTACAGAGAAGACCCAGCAAAAGAAAGGGGGATGGTGGGAGGGTAACCTGGACTGCAACAGTGAATACACTCGAACATCTACATTTATGGTAGGTACACAACTGTACTATGTTCATCGTGTTTCACTGTTGCAGTCATTACTCTCGGGTTAAATCCCAAAGCTGAGGATGGGTGGCTGTGGCTAAATAGGATTAGGAGAGACTATGAGGCCCTGCAGAACTGCAGTGGCAAAGCCTGCTCTGGATTTAGAGTAGAAAGGTAAGTGGTAGTGCTTTGTAAAAGTGTGCACTAAACTCCAAGTTTCAGAGTCTAAGATGTCTTTGGTTGGTACTCCTCTGAGGAAGGCTGCTGAAGTGGCTGCTGCTCTGGTTGAATGTGGCCTAATGCCCTTAGGCACTGATTTGCCATGTTGCGAGTAGCAGAAATGAATGCAATGGCCTATCCATTTTGAAATAGTCTGTTTTGACATGGCCTTTCCTTGTGATCCTGCAGCATATGCCACTAAAAGTTGCTCAGTCTTTCCGAAAGCTTTAGTTCTGTCCAAGTAGAAGCGCAGCTGTCTGTGTATGTCCAAAGAATGCAGAAGTCTCTCACCCTTGTTCTGTGGGTTTGGATAAAAGGTAGGCAAGTGAATGGTTTGGTTAAGGGCCACACTGGACCCCACCTTAGGCATAAATGTTGGGTTTGTCCTCAGAGAAACCTTGTCTGGATGGAAAATGATAAAAGGTTCCACAGTCATGAGTGCCTGCAACTCCGAGGCTCGTCTTTGCCAGGAGCAGAGCGGTTTTCCAGGATAAGAATTTTATATCAGCTGTTGATGCTGGCTCAAAAGGAGGCAGTGTGAGTTTTTCCAAGACATAATTGAGGTCCCATGCAGGTATTGGTGCTCTCCTTGGAGGTCTTATGTTTTTGGCCCCTCTGAGGTACTGCCTTTTTAAAGGATGAGAAAAGATAGGTGGTTCCGTATTATAATGGGCTGAAATGGCAGAGGCATGGATCTTAATTGATGAAAAGGATAGGCCTTTGTCCAGCATCTCAGTTAAGTATTATAAAATCTGAGGAATATTTGGTACAGACGCGTCAATTCCTTGTGCCTGGTTCCAAGCACAGAATCTCTTCCATTTTTCTGCATAAGATTTTCTGACACTGGGTCTTCTAAATAACATCCATCACAGCTTTGGAGAGAGAAGTGTTCTGAATGGCTACATTATCCACCATGCTGCCAGATTTAAGGTCCTGAGTTGGCTGTGCAGGATCTGATTGTTTTGTTGGGTCAGTATGTGAGAAATTTGAGGCAATGTCCAGGCCGAACCTTGAGACAAGGTATTTAGGATTGGGTACCAGTGCTGGCGTGGCCAGTCTGGGGCAATCAGTACCATTTTTTGCTTCTCTTGTCTGACCTTTAGGAGTACCTTGAGGAGGAGAGGCAGTTGAGGAAAGGCATATACCGTTAGGTTTTTCCAGCTGAAGGATACGGCATCCACTTTCCATGCTTGCTTGTGATAAGTCCTTGTGCAGAATCTCTGTAGTTGGCAGTTGTGAGGGGAGGCAAATAGATCTATGTCTGGGCATCCCCATTTCCTTGTTATCATGCTGAAGACTTGTGGATCCAGTTTCCACTTGTGGGGATCCATGAGGTTTCTGCTTAGTTTGTCTGCCAGAGTATTTATCTTTCCTGGCAGGAATTGTGCTTGTAGGTGAACTTGATAAGTCAATGCTTTGTCCCACAAAGTCATGGCTTGTCTGCAGAGGGGGTAGGAATGTGTGCCTCCCTGCTTGTTTATGTACCACATGACTGTAGTATTGTCCGTCTTTATCAGTAGTTGTCCTGGATGAAGTAGATCCTTGAAAGCTGTCAGAGCATTCTGAACAGCTAGCATCTCTTTTTGATTGATATGAAGATGCATCTGGCTTGCGGGCCATGTGCCCTGAATACATTTTCCTGCCATGTAGGCCCCCCAGGTATAATCTGATGCATCCGTTGTTAGTGTCTGCCTGGCTGTGGATAAAGTGAATGGCTGTCCCTTGTTGTGGTGACAGGTCTGTGCCCACCATCAAAACTCCTGTTGTAGGCAGGGAATGAGGGTAATTAATGTTTCCAGGCTGTGGCAATGTTGAGTCCAAACACTTTTTGGATACCACTGTAGTTTCCTCATATGCAGTCTAGCATATGGAATTAGCAGAATGCAGGATGCCATGAAGCCCAAAGCCTGAAGAATTTTTCTTGCAGATAACTGGGTCTTTGTTGCCAACATTTTGAAGTAAGAAGTCAGTTGCCTTTGTTTGTCTGGCGTGAGATAAGCCATCTGGGCAGTTGTATTTAAGCTTGCACCCAGGAATATTATCTCTTGAGAGGGTACTAGTTTTGATTTATTTTCATTTACTGTGTACCCTAGGCAAATTAGTAATCTTTTTACAAACGCCAGATGCTTTAGTAGAATGTCCTTCTTTTCTGCTTGAATAAGGCAGTCGTCCAAGTAAGGATATATTTGAATTCCTCTTTGTCTGCAAAATGCAATTACTGGTGCCAGGCATTTTGTGAAGACCCTGGGTGCAGTACATAAGCCAAAGGGCAGTGCAGGGAATTGGTAGTGCATTGAGCCAGCTATAAATCTGAGGTATCTTCTGCAAGAATGTCTTATTGAGACATGCAGGTATGCCTCTTTTAGGTCCAAAGTTACAAGCCAAGCCTTCTTGCCCAGCATGGGCAGAAGCTGCTGCAGACTCAACATTTTGAATTTTGGAACGTCCAGAAATGTGTTTAGAATAGATAGGTCCAGTATTGGTCTCCAGGCTTTGTCCTTTCTGGGTACCAAGAAAAGTCTCGAGTAAAAACCTTGTCCCTGCTCTTGCTGTGGTACTCGGTGAATGGCCCTCATGTCCATGAAGGATGAAACTTGCTTTTGTGCCTCTGCCCATTGATTGTGTGGCAGGTCTGGCATACCTTTTGCCCTTAGGGTGTGAAAGTGGAACCTGTAACCCTGAGATACTATGTTCAAGACCCATTTGTCCTGGGTGATCATGTGCCAATTTTGTGAAAAAGGTGTTAGTTTTCCCCCTAAAGGGGCTGCCAAAAGATAAGTGCTTGGTGCTGGCAGAGGAAAGTCATTGGGACTGTTTCTTGTATGGCTGTGATTTGTCTTCTCTGTTTTTGGAGGTAGAAGTCCCCCATTGTTTAGGCCTGTATGAGCTTTAGGGCTGGGATCTGAGGAGTCTGTATCTGCCTCTTTGTGGCCTGTCTGACACTGGAAAGAACCAGTTCTTTGTAGGCCAGTTCCTGCTAAATCTGGGTGGCTGCACCTGTAAGAAATCCTTAACTGTGCATAGATTTCACTTTGTCCTCCATTTTCTTCAACACCTCTTCTGCTTTAACACCAAACAAAGTATCATGCTGTAACGGAGCATCTAATAATTTAAATTTAACATGATCAGGCAGATTCTGTTCCTTTAACCAAGCATGCCGCCTAATGACCGAACCGTAACAGTGGCCCTGCAAGAGGCCTCCAGAGAATCAAAACCACATTGCAAAGTATGCTTTCCCACTTGTTCAGTTGCATGCAATAAATCCTGCATTTCCTTGTTTTCTGCACATTCAGAATTTAACATTTTCTGTTTAAGCAGTGACATTAAGTATTGCTGATATTTAAGCATATGTAATTGACAGTTTAAAGCCCCTACAGCCAAGGTAGCAGAAGTGTAAACCTTTTTCATCCATCTGTCCAGTGCCCTTGAATCCCTATCAGAGGGGATAGGGTTTTTTGCAGTGGAAGCCTTGACCCCTTTGGGACCCTGAGAAATAGTTTCTGGGTCAGCAGCAGGGTTTTTATAAAGAAATTTATGTGAATCTGGAACCTTGTAGTATCTGTCTGGCTTAACAGGTGCAGGGGGTAGAGAGTCAGGAGACAGGCCGGACTCTGAAAATACATCATCTACAACGTCTAAAACAGGAGGGATAGCAAGAGATCTGTGCTGAGGTAGTAAAAGAAAGTCTCTGAGCCTTTTCTTAGATTCTGACTAGTCTTGGCTCTCCCAGTGGAAGTGCTCCCTCATGATATGCAGGGTTTCCCCAAAAGAATAATCCTCAGGAGGGGAGGCTGAAGGGATAGATTCTTCAGCATCGGAATCCTCATAAGGAGGGCGAGAGTATTCCTGTTCAGAAGAGGAGTCAGAGGAAATGGAAACCTGATCTGAAGATTCATATTCTGTCTCCTGCCTAGGCCTCTTATCAGGAGGGGGATGGGAACCCCTGATCAAAGTAATTAGGTCTTCGGCCATTTTGAGAATCTGTTTTTTAGGCATGGAGGCCTGTCCATGGACTTGCTGCACTTGTTTCTTTGTCTTTAGTGGTGCTTTAGTCTTTGCCTTTGAAGCTGTAGTCAGTTTTATATATAACTGTGTAGGCCTGAAAACACCCTCAGAAGCCTATGCCTGCTCAGCAGCTCCGGACCCATCTGAGGGAATATTTTCCAAGTGTCCAATACCTTGAGTTTCCAGAGGCCTGGTCTGCTCCATGTGGGAGTCAGATGTGGCCTGCAGCTCTGAGGTAGCAGGCGTCAGGGGCTGCGAAAGCACCTCACTGAGAACCGGTGAACCAGCGACTGGCTTAGAAGCCTCATTGTCAGTTTTGGACCTCGGATGCCTGTCCTTTTCCTTGCGTTTCTTGTGAATTGCGGTAGTCGGATGGCTATCAGACGACATTGTGTAATTAAATCATCGGCCAAAGTAATGAAATGCAAAATTGTACTGACGCTTAATAGTGCGTTGGTTAAATCTAGCACAAAACCTGCAATTAGCAACGTCGTGATCAGGGCCTAGGCAAGGAATACAATAAGAATGGAAGTCCTTATGAGGTATTTGCTTCCCACAAGAAATACAATTAACTTTTTCTGACGTCGGTCTGGAGCAAGAAAAATGTTTCCCCAATGGAGTACATACCTTTAAATGAAGACTTTGGATCTGAAATTCGAACCCGAAAATCTCAGGAGTCGGCTGACCGGCCACTTGCGAACTGCTTCTGCTTTGGGCACCGTGTGGCAAGAAAGACTGAAGAAAATGGCTTCGGCTGCATCTTTTATACCCCTGGCACTCTGACGTCAGGGAAGAGGCGACAGCAATAGACGCCAGACCAAGACTTTGGAATTCAGGCTGACTGCGGGTAGTCTGCCAGCAGGATAACCCAAGAGTAATGACTGCAACAGTGAAACACGATGAACATATGGACAATACCCAATCATCACCAGCACATAAATGTAGCTTTCTCTAATGAGAGTTTAACAGGAGTGGACCCTAAACCTTTCGGGGGAAGAGAAAACAGGGGGGGGGGGGGAACGGAAACTTAAATGTCACCTTAGGTTTAAGGCTTCAGAGCATGTTACAATTTGTGGAACCCAAGATACAATGTCATAAATATTTCATCTGTGGTGTTATCTGAGCTTGAATATGTTGTACTGAATAAAGGCCTTAACTTCATTCCTGTTTTTTTTGTTTCAGAAAACAGTTTTGCGGAGGATCTGTCTTTTTGCAGATTATTTAATCTTAAATTGTTTTTTAGGGATACAGATGATACCAGGGGCTCTAATGAGGCTGGTTTCAAGTTTCATCCTTCAAATTTTATGCCACTTATGAATAAACGTGGAAAATTTTCAAAAATGTATACTGAAGGAGTTGCATTTTGGTGGTGATTTTCAAGATGCTTTGTTACCTAACAATTTAAATCTGCAGGAAATGACAACTTTATAGAATCTTTTTAACAATAAAAACTTGGTAATTATTCAGGTGGATAAAGGAGGGGCCAGAGTAGTTATAGATTGGTCTAAATATGAAGCTGAGTTTAACAGACAACTTAATGATGGTAGATTTTACATGATTATGCCTACTAATCCTACTGTACGGTTTAAAGTTGAAATTGATAAATTACTTGATACAACCGTTGATGAGGGCATTATTGATGGCAAAACTTATCATCTGAAGGTAAAGAAGCCAGTCCCACAATTTCTACATTTACTTCCCAAAGTACATAAGAGTTTGAATGACCCTCTGGGGTATCCGACTGTCTCAGGTAAGGGTTCATTAACTGAACCTATTTCTGTTCATCTCACTAAATATCTTAAACCGTTGTTGACAGCTGTGAGAGCCAGAATTAAGGATACCACAGAATTTTTAACCATCATTAGTGATACACAATTGGAATCTAACTGGCTTCTCTGCACTTTAGATGTAACTTCTTTATATACCAGTATCCCTCATTGGGTTGGTTTGATGGCCTTGGAATTTTGGTTAAATGAATTAGCCCTTTACAGCCCTGGGTTCAACACCTTCCTATTATGTTTAACTGAGCATGTATTGACTAAAAATACCTTTTATGTCAATGATACTTGTTAACTCCAGATGAAGGGTACGGCTATGGGGGTTTCTTTTGCCCCCATTTATGCCAACCTATTCATGGGTTATTTTAAACATATTATGATTTATGATAACCATAAAATTTTCATGGAATAAATTGATATATGGAGGAATTTCTTGGATGGCTGCTGGATGATATGGAAATCAGATAGTATATACTTGAAAGAATTTTTAGAATATCTTAATGACAACAAATGGGGGATCCATTTTACAGTTAACTATGACAAGAAGTCTATCTCTTTTTTTGGATGTCATGGTAAATAAACAGGAAGAAGGTACTCTTACCAGCTCTGTATATAGGAAACCCTTTCAATCTAATTCTTTGTTACATACATCCAGTTGTAATCAAACTCACATTATTAGAAACATTCTGAAATCTCAATACATGCATATTTGTTCAAGGGAAGATAATTACATTATAATGTTGAACTCATGGCTAAATTCATGCAAAGAGGGTACTCCCCAATTTATCTATCATCAGTAATGAATGAATTTGACAAAATGCCCAGACAAGAACTGTTGACATACCATTAACTTAAGCCTAGAGATGATACTAACATTAGATTCATAACTACATTTGGTAGAAATACCCAGTGACTGGTCAATCTCATACAGAGACATTGGGATATTTTATTAGCGGATGAACATCTTGGACAAATACTGGATGATAGATGTGCCTTTTCTTTTTGAAGAGGGTTCACCTTGGGTGGTCATTTAAATTTTTATAAACGTGTTTCTTTCCCCAGTAACGAGTCCCAACGTACTTTGGATGGTACCACTCTGATGGGGTGTTTCCCTTGTGGTCATTGTAGTTTTTGCAAACGTGGTAAAAATGAAGGAGTTCAGTAGTAAGAATACACCACGGGTTTTTGAAATTAAATCTTTGACCAATTGTAGTAGTGATTGGGTTGTTTATTTGGCCATTTGTAATTGCTCTGCATTCTATATTGGACAAACGTCCAAACTAAAGAAGCTACATATTTCATAACACCTTAGCAATATGATGAATAAAGTCATTACCAATGCTCTATATAAACACACTCTTGTGCATAGTAATGCTTGTTTTCATTTTACTATCACTGACAAAGTAGGTGGACACAAATTCATTAAAGCCAGATGACATGAGATGTTAACTAGGAAGGAAAAAGGTTGGATAATTAGACTTGGTGGATTTTCCCACCAGGTCTAAATGAACATATGTAAAAAAAAAAAATCTTTATTGATTTATGCATCAATTTTGCTTTTTGAATGTATATTTGTTCTGATAGTTATTTATTTTTGGTGGAGGGTGTTTATTTAAAAATTCAAGTGGTTCTTGTGAATTTAATTAATTATTGAGTTACTGTATGTCATTGGTTATTTTGTGGTGCTCCAGGTATTTATAAATGGGTAGCCTTGACTTATTTCTTTTTTGCATGGATAAAGGCTTTTTTGGGCCGAAATGTCTGTAATAAAATGTGGTTATTTCCCCATTTGGTGCTGGCCATTCATTTGGGCCTTTGCACTTGCCATCTGGGTGAAGGTTTTTTTTCAAGTCTATAAGCTGATCCTTCCAATAGGAAAAGGTGGTTTTGGACTACCTCATTTGAAGGAATATTTTAGCGCTACACAGTTAAGGCCTGTATATATATATATATATATATATATATATATGTATATATATATAAAATAGAAGCAGATTGTTACAATTCAAAATAGAACGGGATGATGAAGCAGGGGGAAGTACAATAAACAAAAAGAGTAGGATATTGGATGCACATCCTTAAGGGAGCAACAACAACTATATTGAATATTATATTCATAAAGTAGGAAGTATTCTAAAAACTAAACCAACATGAGAATGCAATAAGGAGATTTTGGCAATAGGGATGGCTGCAAGTAAGAGTGCAGAAACTAAGCAGGAGGGCCTGGAATTTAGTGGAGAAAACTGGCAAATGAACCACAGTTTTGGGTGCAAATAACTAGAGAGTAAAAGGTAACAGACTGGGATAAGGCCAAAATTATGTCTGCAGTGCAGGCTACAGAGTGTCTATACACTGATATTAATCCCTGGTAGAGAAGGCAAAGAAAAAGGAATAGGGGGGATATTAAGTGAAAGACGTGCTCTGGTGAGGTTTTTAGTCAAATCTAGATCAGAAGCTGCAGATAAAAAGGGATAATTACTAGGGCATATAAAATGTTGCATAATAACTGTAATACCTAATCAGAGGAGGTTAGAAAAGTCTGGAAAAACAATTTACAGGAGGACAAGTATATGGAACACAAGGATGCAACAGAGTTCAGAAGGTTTAGAATCCATGTTTATGTTTGCATAGGCATTTTTATACCCCAGACAAACTCTAAAGAATGTTTTCCTCAGGTAGATAGCAAATGTTGGGAGGAATGATGGGGAAGAAAAAGGCAACTGGAAACATGTTTTTGGAGTGCAATGAGTTGCCAGATTACAAAATACCCTACAGAGGACTCTGCCAGAATTACTGGGTGACTAAATGGCTGCAACTAAGAAACGTTTCATTTATTTATTTATTTTTAACTGTGACACAAGATCTGAATTACCTAGGCACAGTACAGCCTTATTACATTTATTATCAAAGGCTGCCAAAAAAAAGGAATTACTAGAAAATGGAACTGTACCCAAATTTAAGC